>NC_073412.1:1842674-1862674 GCF_028641065.1 Leucoraja erinaceus | reverse complement strand
TCTAAGCTGCTAAATTCATAAGTGATAGGAGCAGAATTAGGCCATTCGGCCCATCAAGTCTACTCCGCCATTCAATCACGGCTGATCTATCTCTCCCTCCCAACCCCATTCTCCTGCCTTCTCCCCATAACCCCTGACACCCGCACTAATCACGAATCTATCTATCTCTGCCTTAAAAATATCCACTGACTTGTGGCCTCCACAGCCGTCTGTGGCAATGAGTTCCACCCTACATCAGTCTGAAGAAGGGTCTCGACCCGAAACGTTGCCTATTTCCTTCGCTCTATAGATGCTGCCTCACCCGCTGAGTTTCTCCAGCATTTTTGTCTACCTTTGAAATTCCAGCATCTGCAGTTCCTCCTTAAACATACTTGCACAGTAAAGACCTTCCCACTTTGCAGAGCCCAACACAGCACTATGCTCACTCTCACCACATATAATGGGATAAATAGCCTTAAAGAAAGGAAATAAATATTATCTTACAATGATTCACTATAATAAGCTAATGTTGCAAAAGCATAGTGATAATTGAGTTCTGGTGACTGTTCTTCTTCGAATTGGATATTTACTTATTTAATGGTTTTCTAGTCCATTTGGAACATTTCACAAAATATTCTCAGAAGAGCAGAGTTGTGGGAGGAGATTGATAATGTCTGGGTACATCCACTAATATAAGTTGCAGCCCTGGAGATATTATAACCAATTATCTTCAGTTTGGGCTGCAAGAGTTGCCGGATCCTTGTCTCTTTATTTTATCACTGAATGTCCTTATTTCCACTCGGCTTTTTGTATAAAGAGCGGAGACAGATTCTTGAGCAGAGGTGTAAAACTCAAAGGCAGCAGGACTGGATGATCTGTATCGAAGATAGACACAAAATGCTGGAGTAACTGAGCGGGACAGGCAGCATCTCTGGAGAGAAGGAATGTGTTGAGACCCTTCTTCAGACTGGTTAGGGAATAGGGAAAGGAGTGATGATGTGGAGAGATAGAAACATAGAAATTAGGTGCAGGAGTAGAGGCCATTCGGCCCTTCGAGCCTGCACCGCCATTCAATATGATCATGGCTGATCATCCAACTTAGTATCCCGTACCTGCCTTCTCTCCAAACCCTCTGATCTCCTTAGCCACAAGGGCCACATCTAACTCCCTCTTAAATATAGCCAATGAACTGTGGCCTCGACTACCCTCTGTGGCAGAGAATTCCAGAGATTCACCACTCTTTGTGTGAAAAAAGTTCTTCTCATCTCAGTTTTTAAAGGATTTCCCCCTTACTCTTAAGCTGTGACCTCTTGTGCTGGACTTCCCCAACATCGGGAGCAATCTTCCTGCATCTAGCCTGTCCAACCCCTTAAGATAAAGAACTAATGAATGAAAGATATGCAAAAATGTAACAATGATAAAGGAAATAGGCCATTGTTAGTTGTTTGCTAGGTGAGAATGAGAAGCTGGTGCAACTTGGGTGGGGGAGGGATGGAGAGAGAGGGAATGCCGGGGCTACCTGACGTTAGAGAAATCAATGTTCATTCCACTGGGCTGTAAGCTGCCCAAGACAAACATGAGATGCTGTTCCTCCAATTTGCGTTTAACCCCACTCTGACAATGGAGGAGGCCCAGGACAGAAAGGTCAGTGTGGGAATGGGAAGGAGAATTCAAATGTGTTGCAACCTGGAGATCAGGCTGGTTCAGGCGGGCTGAGTGGAGGCATTCAGCAAAACGATCGCCCAGTCTGCGTTTGGTCTCACCGATGTACAAGAGTCCACACGTTGGACAACGGATACAGTAGATGAGGTTGGAGGAGGTGCAAGTGAACCTGTGCCTAACCTTGAAGGACTGTCTGTGCAGAACTTTAATTCATCTTTTCCATCCGCATATGTTACCAGAGTGAGGTGGGTCGCAGTGGGACAACTATCTCCATCAAAATATCTCTTATCTCCCCACATCATCGTCTATATCTCTCATTTCCCTTATCCCTAACCAGTCTGAAGAAGGGTCCCGTTCCGAAACGTCACCCATTCCTTCTCTCCAGAGATGCTGCCTGTCCCTCTGAGTTACTTCAGCTTTTTGTGTCTATCATCCTTCATATAAGGTTATCAATCTTCTGGGTCAGTCGTACCATTAATATTTCCATCAGTCCATCAGTAATTCTGACAATCAGATGCTCATCCAGTTAATGAAACTGTTAACTGGGCTAAAATGTGCGGTTATATTTTCCTGGTTTCACTGGTTATATTAACACATAATTGTACCAACTTGTCTGTGCTATATTAATGCCGTTTATTAATCTGCTTATGTTGAACTGATGTCTTCAGAATAATTGTCAGAAATCTGTGCGAGCTCCCTGATTAGGTAAATCACACATAATTGGACTTCTATTCACTGCAGCTTAAAGAACGAGAAGGGGCTGCATTAAGATTTATAACATGTTGATGATACTGGGGCAAAACTGGATGTGGATGAGTTCAGTTACAGTTTAGTTTATTGTCACGTGTACCGAGGTACAGTGAAAAGCTTCTGTAGCGTGCTAACCAGTCAGCGGAAAGACAATACACGATTACAATCGAGCCATTTACAGTGTACAGATACAGGATAAAATGGATATTTTAAAGGCAGAGATAGATAGATTCTTGGCTAGGATGGGTGTACACACACCCACACACACTTGAATCTGAATCACATTTTTGTTAGGATGGGTGTGTACACACATACATGCACACACATGCACACACATACATGCACGCACACGCATACATGCACACGCGCACACACACATGCATGCATACACATACATACACACGCATGCATGCATACACATGCACACACACTCACGTGTGCATACATTAATACACGCATGCACATGCGCACACACATACACGCACACACAGACACTGACACACAGACACACACACGCACACACACACGCATACAGACGCGCACACACACACACACACACACACGTAAGCACACACACATGCACGCACACACATACAGACACACACACACACACACACACACACACACACACACACACACACACACACACACACACACACACACACACACACACACAATCCATCAACATGGTGATTTGGCAACAGAGCAGGATGTCTAGAAGCAGAAAGAAATACCAATTTACAACCATTTCCATGTTTCTTCGCCAGGATAGATGCCGTCAAGTATCAAAAGGCATAAAATTATATAAATCAGACAATTCAAAAATGCATTAAAAGTGTAATATTGACAGTAATGGGGCAGAATGCAGACATGTAATGTTTAGGGAAGCTGGTCTATTACACTGGCTAGACAAAGTTTATCACATAATAATATGTTAAAATGACCTGATTGAATGATTATGTTATAAATTGGCCTTTTTCGATCCATACGGAGTGATTAATCTGGAACATTAGTATATTGTAGACACAGCCTGGAAATTAATGCATTCCAATAATGATGCTTATTTTATATAATGACCATAGAGTCCTTCATTAATCAGTTTAGTTTAGTTTAGAGATACAGCGCGGAAACAGGCCACTTCGGCCCACCGAGTCCGCGCCGACCAGCGATCCCCGCACGCTAACACTACCCTACACACACACTAGGGACAATTTACAATGACACCAAGCCAATTAGCCTACAAACCTGTATGTCTTTAGAGTGTGGGAGGAAAGCAAAGTTCTTCGAGAAAACCCGGGCAGGTCGCGGGGGGAACGCACACAAACTCCGTACAGACAGCGCCCGTAGTCGGGATCGAACCTGCGCTGTGAGGCAGCAACTCTACCGCTGTGCGCCACCGTGCCGCCCGCTAAATTGTGTAATTATAAAAATGTAGAATCTGGATTAGGGGTTTTAGATACTAAACTAAACTCAACTCAACTCTGTTTAAGAGGGAACTGCAGATGCTGGAGAATCGAAGGTTACACAAAAAAGCTGGAGAAACTCAGCGGGTGCAGCAGCATCTATGGAGCGAAGGAAATAGGCAACTCAACTCTGCATGTGTTCAAGTGCCACTTTTCATTTCACTGCACATCTTGTATGTGTATGTGACAAATAAACTTGACTTGACTTGACTTGTGTGATGTTTGTTTGGGAAGAAACTAACGATTAGGAGGAAAATGTCTTTCCCCCTAATCTGAGGAAAGACATTCTTGCCATAGAGGGAATACAGAGAAGGTTCACCAGACTGATTCCTGGGATGGCAGGACTTTCATATGAAGAAAGATCTGGATAGATCTCGGCTTTGTACATGCTAGAATTTAGAAGATTGAGGGGGATCTTATAGAAACTTACAAAATTCTTACAAGGGGTTGGACAGGCTAGATGCAGGAAGATTATTCCCGATGTTGGGGAAGTCCAGAACAAGGGGTCACACAGTTTAAGGATAAGGGGGAAATCTTTTAGGACTGAGATGAGAAAAACATTTTTTTTTCACACACAGAGAGTGGTGAATCTGTGGAACTCTCTGCCACAGAAGGTAGTTGAGGCCATAGTTCATTGGCTATATTTAAGAGGGAGTTAGATGTGGCCCTTGTGGCTAAAGGGATCAGGAGGTATGGAGAGAAGGCAGGTACAGGATACTGAGTTGGATGATCAGCCATGATCATGTTGAATGGCGGTGCAGGCTTGAAGGGCCGAATGGCCTACTCCTAAAGGATTTGAGTATAGGTTCTTGAAGGAAATAGGCAACGTTTCGGGTCGAAACCCTGAAGGAAATAGGCAACTTTTCGGGTCGAAACCCGGAAGGGTTTCGTCCCGAAACGTTGCCTATTTCCTTCGCTCCATAGATGCTGCTGCACCCGCTGAGTTTCTCCAGCACAGCCATGATCATATTGAATGGCGGTGCAGGCTCGAAGGGCCGAATGGCCTACTCCTGCACCTGTTGTCTATGTTTCTAAGCTGTTCTTGAAGCTGGTGCTCACAGATTTCGTGCTCCTGCAGTTCCTTCCCGATGGTTGGAGTGAAATGAGTGGCCAGGGTGGTTTGAACTTCACGACTAATATTGGGGAAATGATTATAAACACACACTGGTCCATTCAACGTCTAACATTGTCCTCCGAAAGTTATTTGGAGATTCAAACAATGCAGAAATCAGCCCAGTTTCAGGTACACCATGTTCCAAGTCTAAGAGGTAATCATGTTCCATCTTTATATATGTGTGATCCTTTTAATTTAATCCTCATTATCCCCCTTTAACTGACTTGACGTCCGGAATAATTCATTGCCACTTAGTTGTAAACTTGACATTTTTTCTCTCAAAGGTGGCGCAGCGGTAGAGTTGCTGCCTCACAGCGCCAGAGACCCGGGTTCGATCCCGACCACGGGTGCCGTCTGTACGGAGTTTGTACGTTCTCCCCGTGACCTGCGTGGGTTTTCTCCGGGTGCTCCGGTTTCCTCCCACACTCCAAAGACGTGCAGGTTTGTGGGCTAATTGGCTTCGGTAAAATTGTCAATTGGCGTGTGTGTGTGTGTGTGTGTGTGTGTGTGTGTGTGTGTGTGTGTGTGTGTGTGTGTGTGTGTGTGTGTGTGCGTGTGCGTGTGCGTGATAGTGTTTGTGTGTGTGTGTGTGTGTGTGTGTTGGATGTGTGTTTGTGTGTGTGTTTGTGTGTGTTGGATAGTGTGTGTGTGTGTGTGTGTGTGTGTGTGTGTGTGTATGTGTGTGTGTGTGTGTGTGTGTGTGTGTGTGTGTGTGTGTGTGTGTGTGTGTGTGTGGGATAGTGTTTGTGTGCGCGTGTGCGTGTGCGTGTGTGTGTTGGATAGTGTTTGTGTGTGTGCGGGGATCGCTGGTCGGCACGGACACCTTGGGCCGAAGGGCCTGTTTCCGCGCTGTATCTCTCAACCAAGAAGAATTCGAGTTCCTTCTTCCTTTGATAGTGCCATCTACCGCTGGAAATCCCACTCAACTCCTGGACATTCTGCGTAAGAACCACCCCCCCACCTCTCGCCCCTCTCCCACTGCAGTGAGGAGCATTTCACTTGCCAACCCTTTGTACCATTTGACATCTTTACAACTTCTTCCTTCCACTCTCAATAACATTTTGAGTAATTCCTTTAATTTCTTTCATTAAATTTTATGGCCAGCACCAGGGACCAGCTAATGCTTCTGCCCGACTCATTGATTTAGACATTGTATAGCAGGATGTGCGATGTAGCTCTTTAATAATTGATGTAAGCTGAGAAGACATAGGGAAAACTGATCGCTGTGAAATTTACCGGCTTGGACGATGACATCCAGAGCCATTGTAGTTCTGCTTGAATTTAGTTCCAGTTGGTTCAGAATGCTGCCGCTCGCCGTTTAACAGGGACTCGAAAGAGGGAGCACATATCGCCAATTCTGGCCTCTCTACACTGGCTCCCGGTGCACTTTCGGGTTCACTTTAAGATACTGTTATTTGTTTTTAAATCTCTGAATGGGCTCGCCCCGCCTTACCTCTCTGAGCTGCTCCACCCATACGCTCCTGCCCGGTCCCTCAGGTCAGCTGGTCAGCTGCTCCTGGAGGTACCGAGGTCTAGTCGGAGGCTCAGAGGGGATAGAGCCTTCTCTGTTGCTGCTCCAGCACTCTGGAACGCCCTGCCGTTGCACATCAGACAGGCCCCCTCACTGTCCATCTTCAAATCCAGTGTTAAAACACATTTGTACTCCCTGGCTTTTGACCATGCCTGAGGCTTTGCTTCTGTTTGTGGTGTTTTTGATGTTTCTTTATTTTACATGTCTTTTCCTACTATTTCTTTTGATTGTTATTTTTGGTGTGTATTAACTTTTTTGTCAATGATTAGTGATGTACAGCACTTTGTTGCAGCTATGTTTGTTTATAAAGTGCTCTATAAATAAAATTATTATTATTATTATTATTTGAATATGTTGCTCTCAATTGCTACATGGAGGTGTTACGATGATCAGTCCAGCAAAGGTGAAACGCATGGGGATTGGAAGCTAGGATTTAGAAGATTGTGGGGGGATCTTATAGAAACTTACAGAGCCTGTACTGCACCAATGGATTAGAACTGTTGATGATACCCTAGTTACTAAAGTCTAGTGGACTATCCTTGATTAGACTTCACTGGTTTTACCTTGCACTAAATGTTATTTCCTTATCATGTACCTGTAACCTGTCAATGGCTCGATTGTAATCATGTATTGTCTTTCCACTGACCAATGAGCACGCAATAGACAATAGGTGCAGGAGTACGCCATTCCTTAATCTGAGGAAAGACATTCTTGCCATAGAGGGAGCACAGAGAAGGTTCACCAGACTGATTCCTGGGATGGCAGGACTTTCATATGAAGAAAGACTGGATAGACTCGGCTTGTACTCGCTAGAATTTAGAAGATTGAGGGGGGATCTTATAGAAACGTACAAAATTCTTAAGGGGTTGGACAGGCTAGATGCAGGAAGATTGTTCCCGATGTTGGGGAAGTCCAGGACAAGGGGTCACACAGTTTAAGGATAAGGGGGAAATCTTTTAGTACCGAGATGAGAAAAAAAACTGTGGTGAATCTGTGGAATTCTCTGCCGCAGAAGGTAGTTGAGGCCACAGTTCATTGGCTATATTTAAGAGGGAGTTAGATGTGGCCCTTGTGGCTAAAGGGATCAGGGTGTATGGAGAGAAGGCAGGGATGGGATACTGAGTTGGATGATCAGCCATGATCACATTGAATGGCGGTGCAGGCTCGAAGGGCCGAATGGCCTCTACTCCTGCGCCTATTGTCTATTGTCTATTGACCTGCTGAGTTACTCCAGCACTGTGTGTGTCACTGTTCTATAGTCTACGTTCTTCCATACTGCCGAGCCTGGTGTGTGATTACAGTATTTTCTGCATTGTAAATTTCATATATCCTCTATATTTCTATCACAACAGGCAATTCATCAGTTTGAAAGACTGACTGTAAATGATATTGATGTCTGCAGTGAGTCTGGAGCCAAACATTCACAGGAATGAAATGCTGATTTCGTGCATTAATATTATTAGTATTATTATTATTATTATTATTATTTAACAAGGTATTAAAAAATATTAATACCGTTTCCTCATTTGTTGCACTCCTCTTTAACCTGCAACAAAGCATTCTGCAGCTCCGCTTATTTTTAGACCTTGTTTTTTAAGCAGGTCAGTGCTCTAAATGGCTTGTTCCTTGTTCCATCTAGTGGCCTGCCTCCAGTGTGTGATGGGGCATTTCTGCTCCAATAAATCGCGCGCGGCAGGTTCATCATTTCCATTTTGCCCGCTGCTGAATGTTGGTCCGTGGATAACATGAAGTTCCACTAAAGTGCGCAGTATTTCTAAATCAAACTCGCCTCAATTCCACTGCAAAGGGCAGACAGCGGAAATAGAAACATAGAAACATAGAAATTAGGTGCAGGAGTAGAGGCCATTGGGCCCTTCGAGCCTGTACCATTCGCCATTCAATATGATCACGGCTGATCATCTAACTCAGTATCCCGTACCTGCCTTCTCTCCATACCCTCTGATCCCTTTAGCCACAAGGGCCACATCTAACTCCCTCTTAAATATAGCCAATGAACTGGCCTCAACTACCCTCTGTGGCAGAGAGTTCCAGAGATTCACCACTCTCTGTGTGAAAAAAGTTCTTCTCATCTCGGTTTTAAAGGATTTCCCCTTTATCCTTAAGCTGTGACCCCTTTTACATTTAGCTCTTAGATTTAGTTCGGGGCTAAAGGAATTGAGGGATATGGAGATAACGCAGGAACGGGGTACTGATTTTAGATGATCAGCCATGATCATATTGAATGGCGGTGCAGGCTCGAAGGGCCGAATGGCCTACTCCTGCACCTATTTTTCTATGTTTCCAATAAGGATAGCAGAAGTGTGGAGGAGAGACTCCATGAGTCCCTATATCTCGGGTGGGAGGATGGTGAACTCTGACAAATCACTACGTTTAATAAATACAATCTATCTTCCATAGCTGACTCTTTTCAGTAAATGAAACGTGTGAAAAATGCATCTGCTTCTCAGGAGATGCTGCTTCGAATGTTTATACATTTACAAAGCTCTCTGGGTTGTGTAGGAAGGAACTGCAGATGCTGGTTTACACCGAAGATAGACACAGAATGTTGGAGTAACTCTGCAGGACAGGCGGCGTCTCTGGGAAGAAGGAATGGGTGACGTTTCGGATTGATGAAGGGTCTCGACCTGAAACGTCACCCATTCCTTCTCTCCAGAGACGCTGCCTGTCCCATATAACCATAGAACCATATAACAATTACAGCACGGAAACAGGCCATCTCGGCCCTACAAGTCCGTGCTGAACAAATTTTTTTCCCCCTTAGTCCCACCTGCCTGCACTCATACCATAACTCCCCATTGAGTTAAAGCCCTGTCCCGCTGAGTTACTCCAGCGTTCTGTGTCTATCTTCGCACTATGGGGTGTGTCTGATCTACTGATCGTCCCTGTATGTGCATGTTTAGCGTGCCAATGATGGAACATCGATGCCCCAGTCCAGTGTGATTTTCATCAGTGTTCACCTCGCAGTTTATTTCAGATTCAGATTCAATTTAATTGTCATTGTCAGTGTACAGTACAGAGACAACGAAATGCAACAAAATATTTGACCCTAAACTGTAGTTTCATCCTTTATTTTCAACACTATTTTCTGACAAAATGTGCAGGAAGGAACTGCAGATGCTGGTTTACATCGAGGATAGACACAAAATTCTTGTATAACTCAGCAGGACCGGCAGCATCTCTGGGGAGACGGAACGGGTGACGTTTCGGGTCGAGACTCTTCTTTTGTCACCTATGTATGTTCTCCAACGATTCTGCCTGACCCATTGAGTTAAAGCCCTGTCCCACTGTACGAGTTAATTTCAAGAGCTCTCCCAAGTTTCCCCTGATTCGAACGCGGAGATTTACGATAATGGCCACTCGTCGGTACTCGGGGCTCTCGTGGACATTTTTCAACATGTTGAAAAATCTTCACGAGTCTTCCCGAGCTTACCGCGTTTCCCGAGTACCTGCCGTTAGCGTTACGAGCCGTCTCCGAGCTCCGACGTGCCCGCAACGTACATTCTCCGCCCTTGCCACGAGTTTGATTTTTTTTTAAACTCGGGAGAGCTCTTGGAATGAACTCGTACAGTGGGACAGGGCTTTCACTCCAGCGCTTTGTGTCATTTTTTGTTAACCAGCATCTGCAGTTCCTTGTGTCAACAATCCTTCCCTCCTGCCACCACCGCCCTCTCTTCATTCTCTCATTCTCTTTCCCCTTATTGCTGCCGTGCTTGTCATCTTTTCGTACATTTCTGCTAAATAATAAGCTACAACTCTAGGTTTGCCCGGGGGTGTAACTGTGAAGGCTAAACTCCTGCCACGACCAAGAATTCCTAATTCTCAATATCAAATACAAAGCTTTTGGCATCAAAATACCATGCAGATCCAAGCTGCCAACATTCTTCCCCCCCCCTCTCTCTCCGCTACCCTTCGGAGCAAGAATGAACAGCCCCCCCTCTGGTCATCAACTTACAACCCAACAATTTTGTTGCTTTCAACACATCATCCTTCACAATTTCTGCCAGATTTCACCATCACACACAGCACCTTCTTAAGGTATCTTAACATCCCGCTCTTAAGGTAGACATCTGCTGTGCAGCTTGCCTATTTCCATCGCTCCATAGATGCTGCCTCACCCGCTGAGTTTCTCCAACACTTCGATTTTCCAGCATCTGCAGTTCCTTCTTAAACACTTCTCTTCTATTCGTGCTTTCCCTTTGTTTCCTATTCCCCATTTTTCCAATTTAGGTTACAAGGTTAAAAATGAAGCTGTACATTAATTGTATCATTCTCGATGCCGAGAGTTGTATCATTGTACAATTGCTTCGAATAAAATCTAAATTAAAACAAAACCCCAAAACACTGCCCTTAAGGTATTAAAGTCTTAAGGTATCTCTCCCGTTGTTTTTGGGCGGCACGATGGCGCAGCGGTAGAGTTGCTGCCATACAGCGCCAGAGACCCGGGCGCTGTCTGTACGGAGTTTGCACGTTCTCCCCGTGACCTGCTTGGGTTTTCTCCGAGATCTTCGGTTTCCTCCCGTACTACAAAGACGTGCAGGATTGGCTTCAGTAAAAATCGTAGATTGTCCCTAGTGTGTCGGATAGTGTTAAGGGCGTGTCCCACTTGGGTGTAATTTACGTGACATCATTTACGTGTCACGACGCACGAGTGGTGAGGCTAGAGGTGATCAAGAAGGAACTGCAGATGCTGGAAGATCGAAGGTACACAAAAATGCTGGAGATACTCAGCGGGTGCAGCAGCATCTATGAAGCCCCAGGATTTTGGGATTCACAAAATCTTCGCCCGCCACCTGCGTGAAGCGCAAGTGGGACAGGCCCTTTCGTGTGCTGGGCGGCATGGGCTCGATGGGCTGAAGGGCCCGTTTCTGCGCTGTATCTCTAAAACTAAAATTAAACTCAACTTTTTAAAAAACAACGTGGTCACATCTTCATCAGAAGGATTGTTTCAAGGAGTTGGTTCAACATCTTTCACAAGGGATAGAAACATAGAAACATAGAAATTAGGTGCAGGAGTAGGCCATTCGGCCCTTCAAGCCTGCACCGCCATTCAATATGATCATGGCTGATCATCCAACTCAGTATCCTGTACCTGCCTTTTCTCCACACCCCCTGATCCCCTTGGCCACAAGGGCCACATCTAACTCCCTCTTAAATATAGCCAATGAACTGGCCTCAACTTCCCTCTGTGGCAGAGAGTTCCAGAGATTCACCACTCTCTGTGTGAAAAAAGTTCTTCTCATCTCGGTTTTAAAGGATTTCCCCCTTATCCTTAAGCTGTGACCCCTTGTCCTGGACTTCCCTAACATGGGGAACAATCTTCCTGCATCTAGCCTGTCCAACCCCTTTAGAATTTTGTAAGTTTCTATAAGATCCCCTCTCAATCTCCTAAATTCTAGAGAGTATAAACCAAGTCTATCCAGTCTTTCTTCATAAGACAGTCCTGACATCCCAGGAATCAGTCTGGTGCACCGTCTCTGCACTCCCTCTATGGCAATAATGTCCTTCCTCAGATTTGGAAACCAAAACTGTACGCAATACTCCAGGTGTGGTCTCACCAAGACCCTGTACAACTGAAATATATGAAATGATGGGAAATATACATCGCCACAGTAGTGGAGGAAGGAACTGCAGATGCTGGTTTAAACCGAAGATCAGCACAAAAAGCTGGAGTAACTCAGCGGGACGGGCAGCATCTCGGGAGAGAAGGAATGGGTGACGTTTCGGGTCAAGAACTTTTACCTTCTGAAGAATGGGTCTCAATCCATTTCCTTCTCTCCAGAGATGCTGCCTGTCCCGCTGAGTAATGCCCCTGTCCCACTTAGGAAACCTGAACGGAAACCTCTGGAGACTTTGCGCCCCACCCAAGGTTTCCGTGCAGTTCCCGGAGGTTTTTGTCAGTCTCCCTACCTGCTTCCACTACCTGCAACCTCCCGCAACTACCTGCAACCTCCGGGAACCGCACGGAAACCTTGGGTGGGGCGCAAAGTCTCCAGAGGTTTCTGTAAAGGGGCATTACTCCAGCTTTTTGTATCTATCTATCGTCACATTAGCGACTCTCAGACGCCGAAAATGAGCAGAGAACAAAAGCAAACCGACACAATATGTGTGTTGAATTCTCAGGAAAAAAACAACCTCCTTCAATCGATCCTCAACAATTCCTGATGCCACAAAATTACATCACCTGCGTTTTATTATAAAGCAAGAATATTAACATCAAAACCAGGGCAGGGAATGAAAGAATCAATTTTAAATTGGTTTGATGCTAATGATGTACGGAATGGAATAAAGCAGCAATTTAATCAATTAAGTGATCAGGGCAGTTTTTAATTTATTCTTTCTTGTTGTTGAGAAGTGATGGATTTAGCAAGCCTGGGGTTGTTTTTTTGTGTTATGTTTTAGGATGAGCAATGCATATATCTTGGAGTAAGTTATGCAATAATACTCAGATTTACACGGAGATTGTTGAGATCTCAGAGTCCATTAACTGTTGTTTAAGGAGGAACTGCAGATGCTGGACCATCGAAGGTAGACAAAAAGTGCTGGAGAAACTCAGCGGGTGCAGCAGCATCTATGGAGCGAAGGAAATCGGCAACGTTTCAGGTCGAAACCCTGAAGGAAATAGGCAACGTTTCAGGTCGAAACCCTGAAGGAAATAGGCAACATTTCGGGCTGAAAACCATTCCGGGTTTCGGCCCGAAACGTTGCCTATTTCCTTCGCTCCATAGATGCTGCTGCACCCGCTGAGTTTCTCCAGCACTTTTGTCTACCTTCGATTTTCCAGCATCAAGGAAATAGGCAACGTTTCGGGCCGAAACCCAATGTTGAAGAAGGAACTGCAGATGCTGGAAAATCGAAGGTAGACAAAAAATGCTGGAGAAACTCAGCGGGTGCAGCAGCATCTGTGGAGCGAAGGAAATGGGCAACGTTTCGGGCCGAAACCCTTCTTCAGACTGTTCACAAAATTTAGACTCTCCAAAAATTCACACCTATTGTTATGGATGAGATTTATCCTAGTTAATTTGACCTGACGCTTGTATCTTATCTTTTTGTTTTGCAATCCTACGCGATTTTTACTTACGCGATTTGTTTTCCGCGACTTGCCGCCATAATGCACGCAGGTCGCTGAAAATTTTCAACGTGTCGAAAATCCAGCGGTGACTGAAAAAAGGTACGACTCTTTAGGCAACTATTCGCCACCAAACAGGCGCGATAGTCGCAGCGGGTTGCCGGAAATTCGCGGGGTTGACGCCTGTTTGGTGATGAGTAGTCGCCCAAAGATTTTCCACATTCAAAAAAATTTTCACCACCCTGCTGTGACTGTTACGGGTGTCGCCGAAAAAAATCACGCAAGTGGGACATGGCCCTTTATGCTTTCACCGCCCGAAGGCTTTGTTTCCACCGAGACCGCTGAGCTATCCGAGCCCCGTTGAGATTAACGTTGCTAAGTGCAAAAAATTCCTTGGTTTCACTTCTGCAAATATACTCTCCATCACCTCTCTAGTTTTCTCTTTGCTGTGAGTAATGTAGCGATTAGCTTTGATCCTGATATTCCTTCCCCCAAAGCCTTTGATAAACGCATCAAAGCTGAGACTCCATTCTGCCGACCTGTGTTCTTGGCTGCATTAGATATTGACTGATGCTGGCTGGCTTGCGAGAAGCCCAATGAACCCAATGCTATTGTTTCCATTCTCCCAGACACAAAGGACCCAAGCAGTCGTTCCAGGTGCGACAAAGGTCCACCTGTATCTCCTCCAACCTCATCTACTGCATCCTCTGCTCTAGGTGTCAGCTGATTTACATCGGGGAGACTAAGCGGAGGCTGGGCGATCGTTTCGCCGAACACCTCCGCTCACAGTCCGCAATAACCAACCTGACCTCCCGGTGGCTCAGCGCTTCAACTCCCCCTCCCATTCCCAATCCGACCTCTCTGTCCTGGGTCTCCTCCATTGCCAGAGTGAGCAACACCAGAAATTTGAGGAACAGCACCTCATATTCCGCCTGGGCTGCTTGCGTCCGGATGGCATGAACGTTGAATTCTCCCAGTTTTGCTAGCCCTTGCTGTCTCCTTCCCTTCCTTAACCCTCGAGCTGTCTCCTCCCTTCCCCCGCCCTCGGGCTCCTCCCTCCTCCCTTTTTCCTTCCTTCTCCCCCCCACCCCCCCCATCAGTCCGAAGAAGGGTTTCGTCCAGAAACGTTGCCTATTTCCTTCGCTCCATAGATGCTGCTGCACCCGCTGAGTTTTTCCAGCATTTTTGTCTACCTTCGATCTTCCAGCATCTGCAGTTCCTTCTTGATCACCTCTAGCCCTGTTGCTCCTTGCCTGAGTGATGCTAAACAGGAGGTAGACAAAAGTGCTGGAGAAACTCAGCGGGTGCAGCAGCATCTATGGAGCGAAGGAAATAGGCAACGTTTTGGGACAAAACCCTTCTTCGGACTGATGTAGGGTGGGGGTGGGGAGGGGGGAGAAGAAAGGAGAAAGGAAGAGGAGGAGCCCAAGGGCTGAGGGAGAGCTGAGAAGGGGAGGAGACAGCAAGGGCTACCGGAAATTGGAGAAGTCAATGTTTATGCCACTAGGGTGCAGACTGCCCAAGCGGAATATGAGGAGCTGCTCCTCCGATTACCGATGGTCCTCACTCTGGCCGTAGAGGAGGCCCAGGACAGAGAGGTCAGATTCGGAATGGGAGGGGGAGTTGAAGTTCTGCTAAACATTCTCCTTTGCTGAAGATAGACGCAAAAAGCTGGAGTAACTCAGCGGGACGGGCAGCATCTCTGGAGAGAAGGAATGGGTGACATTTCTGGTCAAGACTCTTCCCCGCTGCTGAAGAGATGGGAGATCTTCCCCATCTTATAACTTGCAGTCAAAAATCCAGCATCGGATAATTTTCTCTGGAAGGCCAGAGACCTGAAGGGAGGATATATTCAAGAGAGAGTTAGATTTAGCTCTTAGGGCTAACGGAATCAAGGGATATGGGGAGTAACGGGGCAGGAACGGGGCACTGATTTTGGATTTAGGGGTAATATGAGGGGGAACTTCTTTACGCAGAGAGTGGTAGCGGTGTGGAATGAGCTCCCAGTGGAAGTGGTGGAGGCAGGTTCATTGGTATCATTTAAAAATAAATTGGATAGGCATATGGATGAGAAGGGAATGGAGGGTTATGGTACGAGTGCAGGCAGGTGGGACTAAGGGGAAAAAAATTTGTTCGGCACGGACTTGTAGTGCTGTAATTGTTATATGGTTATATGGTTATATGGATGATCAGCCATGATCGTATTGAATGGTGGTGCTGGCTCAGAGGGCCGAATGGCCTACTCCTGCACCTGTTATCTATGAAATAAAATTACGTGAAGGGAGGAATCGCAGAGGCTGGTTTAAACCAACAATTGACACAAAAATTTGGAGTAACTCAGCGGGAGAGGCAGTATCACTGGAGAGAAGGAACGGGTGATGTTTCGGGTCGAGACCCTTCTTCAGACTGAGATTCGGGGAGAGAGATATAGACTGTGATGTGGGGAGATATAGAACAAATGAATGAAAGATATGCAAAAAAGTAACGAAGATAAAGGGAACATGGGGGCACTGACTAGATTGAAGCTAATCAGACACTGTTTAATAAACTTAGATTTGCATAACATGATTTGATGAACCTCTCCTGGGGTTTGAGAACATGGAGCACACCAGATTAAATTGCAATCCAGAGCAATGTGCAAATGGAAACAGCATTTTATATATCAGAGAACTTGTACTATGTTTGACCTGCTGGCAAAACCATATCCCTCTGGTTGAAGATCCCAGTTTATACATACAGGCCCTTCGGCCCACCGAGTCTATGCTGGCCAGCGATCCCTGTACATTAACACTATCCTACACACACACACACATTAGAGACACTTTGCAGTTTTACCAAGACAATTAGCCTACAAACCTGTACGTCTTTGGAGTGTGTCTTTAGAAGCATCCTTTGACAGCTTGTTCCATATAACTACCACCATTTAGTTAAATGTGCGGGGATCGCTGGTCGGTGCGGACTCGGTGGGCTGAAGTGCCTGTTTCCGCGCTGTGTCTCTAAACTAAACTCAGCGGGACAGGCAGCTTTCCTGAAGTGAAGGAATGGGTAACGTTTCGGGTCGAGACCTTGTTCTTCAGACTGACGAAGGGTCTCGTCGAAAAACATCACCCATTCCTTCCCTCCAGAGAAGCAAGCCGCCTGTCCCGCTGAGTTACTCCAGCATTTTGTGTCTACCTTCGTTGTAAACCAGTATCTCTGCAGTTCCCTCCCACGCATCAAATAGATTTCTCTTTATCCAGAGTGAACAGCCTTGGCTGCAGTCTCCACTGGATAGTGGTTAGAGCATTTGAAAATCAATTATTAGATCATGAATAGAACATTGGCCTCTGAAATTCTTAGCAGCAGCAGCAGAATACACAAATGCAAAGAGTGTTTTCTAAGACCATTATCTCTGCTGCAGAATGTGTTTACAGATAAGGCTTTCTGAAAGCTTATATCTAGCGGTTGATGCATTATTTGCAAGTCCTTTAATAAGGTGAACCCCCGTCACCATAGGAACAATCTTCTGAGTAATTCTCATCTGTTCCTCAGTAACTGAGATTCAGTCTTTCAGTATTTCCCAAACAACTGATCAAAGAAACCACACCAGAATTAGCCAGTCTGCTCTCTCCTGTGCCTCCAAAACCCCCCGATCAGTCTGAAGAAGGGTTTCGACCCGAAACGTTGCCTATTTCCTTCGCTCCATAGATGCTGCTGCACCCGCTGAGTTTCTCCAGCATTTTTGTCTACCTTCGATTTTCCAGCATCTGCAGTTCCTTCTTAAATCGTATTCCCTGTGTGATAAATGCCTGTGGTTTTCCCAGTTCTGGATTCACATCTGTCAAGAGACTGCTACACACAGTACATATATTACACTCAGGAAACACTGCTGTAATTGCAGGAGTAAATCAGGTCTTTGAGAAAGTAATTTGAACTTTGTATTAAGAAATCGCGAGATAAAATGACTTCAGCAGTTGTTCAAGAGGGAACTGCAGATGCTGGAAAAAATCGAATGTAGACAAAAATGCTGGAGAAACTCAGCGGGTGAGGCAGCATCTATGGAGCGAAGGAATAGGTGATGTTTCGGGTCGAGACCCGGAAGGGTCTCGACCCGAAATGTCACCTATTCCTTCGCTCCATAGATGCTTCCTGGTCTCGACCTGAAACGTCACCTATTCCTTTGCTCCATAGATGCTTCCTGGTCTCGACCTGAAACGTCACCTATTCATAGAAACATAGAAATTAGGTGCAGGAGTAGAGGCCATTTGGCCCTTTGAGCCTGCACCGCCATTCAATATGATCATGGCTGATCATCCAACTCAGTATCCTGTACCTGCCTTCTCTCCATACCCCCTGATTCCCTTGGCCACAAGGGCCACATCTAACTCCCTCTTAAATATAGCCAATGAACTGGCCTCGACTACCCTCTGTGGCAGAGAGTTCCAGAGATTCACCACTCTCTGTGTGAAAAAAGTTCTTCTCATCTCGGTTTTAAAAGATTTCCCCCTTATCCTTAAACTGTGACCCCTTGTTCTGGACTTCCCCAACATCGGGAACAATCTTCCTGTCCAACCTCTTAAGAATTTTGTAAGTTTCTATAAGATCCCCCCTCAATCTTCTAAATTCTAAAGAGTATAAACCAAGTCGCTCCATAGATGCTTCCTGGTCTCGACCCGAAACGTCACCTATTCCTTCGCTCCATAGATGCTGCCTCACCCGCTGAGTTTCTCCAGCTCTTTTGTCTACATTTAAATTTTCCGCACTGTATCATCAAAAAGAATAAACATCAAGGGGAATGTTGACTTATTAGCTCGGAGAAGGTGGCAGCTGAACAAACAGAGATAAAATGGAAACAAGGACATTCGGGCAGGCCGGGGAACTGGGAAGGGGGAGGGATGGAGAAAGAGGGAAAGCAAGGGTCACTTAAAGTTAGAAAAGTCAATATTCATACCTTTGCTTAAAATTCCCTGCAGTTAAATTCAAGCTTTCTCTCCCCCCCCACTACAATCAGTCTGAAGAAGGGTCCCGACCCAAAATGTCACCGACCCTTCTCTACCAGAGATGCTGCCTAACCTGCCGAGTACGTTTTGCCGTCCCGACCCAATAAACACTCTGCATAAATGATTACAACTTTGATTCGAGGCGGGAGGTTGTGCTGAGGGTTTGTGCTGCAGGAAGAAAGACAATAGTTGGTCCTATCTTTTAGTGTGATCATTTACTCCCTACCCAAACAACACGGCTGTATCATGCCATGTGATGAGAAACAGCGTGGAATCGCAGATTAATTAACCCACACAGACATTTCATTTGCACTGAAATTAAACTATTCCTTTTTTTTTTTTTTTGAAAATATTTTTTATTGGAGATAGGTACATAATCTATTACATCATTACTGTCTTACATTTTTAAATTGATAATATTGTCAGTTATTATTACATTGTCTCCAATACTTTTTACCTTTTTCTTCATTTTTTTTAAAACTAGATAGAACTAAAGAGATAGATGAAGTAGAGGAAGAAAAGAAAGAAAAGAAAAAATAAGACAAACAAAAAAAAAAAAAAAAAAAAAAAAGGGGGGAAGAGGTAGTTAAAGAAGAATGGAAAAATTTGTCAAAACTAAAAAACATCGTTCGAGATATGTTCGTACATTTCAGAGTGTAGCATTTCATCCAATCTATTAAATTATTCCATCCGGCTTTTAATGTGAATAGGTTGGCATCCCAACTTGCTCCATCTTAAATCTCCTAAACTGCCCGCAATATTTTATAAACTCTGAATAAATGAACATATATAACAAAACACAGAGTTAAGGGCCTGTCCGACGAGCATGCGATTACAGGCGGTGAGCGGGGACAGCGCGGAGGTCGAGTGAGTGACGTGAAGTTCGAGCGCAGTCCGCGGGAAGTCCGCGCGTGACGTACGGTGTCGAGACGCTGCGAGCCGGCAGGCCATTGCCGCGCGGAATTTTTGAACACGGTCAGTTTTTCGATGTCGGGACCAGCTCCACACAACTCCATACGGCTCCGGCGATCGAAGTGGGACCGGCCCCGCGAGGCCGTACGTCTCAAGCGACCACGTTAGGTCACGCTTGCCGCATGGAGTCGCATGCACGTGGGACTGATGCTAAATGCATTTCGTTGTCTCTGTACTGTACACTGACAATGACAATTAAAATTGAATCTGAATCTGAATCTTAAGTGTGTAAGAAGGAACTGCAGACACTGGTTTAAACCAAAGATAGGTTTCTGGGGAGAAGGAATGGGTGATGTATCAGGGCTGAGGAAGGGTCTCGACCCAAAACATCACCCATTTCTTCTCTCCAAAGATGCTGCCCATCCCGCTGAGTTACTCCAGCATTTTGTATCTAAACACGACTGCTCTATCCATAGACTATATGTTGACCTATTTGACTCTCACACCCTCTGGTGATCAGCCA
>NC_073412.1:1837674-1840174 GCF_028641065.1 Leucoraja erinaceus | reverse complement strand
AGTTTAGGAAAGAAATTGCAGATGCTGGCTAAAACCGAAGATAGACACACACACGGTCCTGGAGTAACTCAGCGGGACAGGCAGCATCTCTGGAGAGAAGGAATGGGTGATGTTTCTGGTCAACTCATAGAAACATAGAAAATAGGTGCAGGAGTAGAGGCCATTCGGCCCTTCGAGCCTGCACCGCCATTCAATATGATCATGGCAGATCATCCAACTCAGTATCCTGTACCTGCCTTCTCTCCATACCCCCTGATCCCTTTAGCCACAAGGGCCACATCTAACTCGACCCGAAACGTCACCCATTCCTTCTCTGTAGAGACGCTGCCTGTCCCGCTGAGTTACTCCAGCATTTTGTGCCGATCTTTTGTTCCATGTCCCACTTGCTAATTCTACAAGAGGCCGTTACAAATACAGAATAACAAACACACATCAAAAGCAAACTAAGCACTTATTTCTGGAACTTGCTTCAGTGCTTTGATTCTGGAATAATTCAGTGGACAAAAGACATCTTTGGTTTCTATGGTGCTGTAAAACTTGTTCAAAGAATAGTTTATTTGTTCACCCAGAGAGCATTGTCCTGAGCCTTTGAATTCCCAGCATCACTGTGTTCTTGCATTAGCTCTTAAGAGCTTCTCCCAGTGTCCTCGAAGTTCAGCCACACAGTCGGAGACCTTAAACTTGCTGCGAATCCTGAAGGGCCTGTCCCACTTACGTGTCCTTGGCACGCAAATTACACGCCCTCGTGGTCTACGATGGGGCGTACGGGCATCGTGTGGCCGCGCGGGGCCGGTCCCACATAGAAGCGCGGAGGGGTGTTGCAGTTGTGAGCGACATCGCGCTGCGCTCCGAGATTTTTGTCGCGAACTAAATCTTCGCGCGCCAACGGCCTATCGCGGAACTGACGGCCAAAGTAGGACAGGCCCAAGACTCTGCCGCGGCTCAACGTCTCACCGCAGAAGCAGGCAAACGATCGCCGAACTCGGCCTGGGGCTCACGGCCGCTGTGGGCCGGGTCCGCCCACACTTCTACTCCCAGAGCAGGGCCAAGAAAATTGAAGATGGACACAAAATGCTGGAGTAACTCAGCGGGACCGGCAGCATCTCTGGAGAGAAGCAATGGGTGACGTTTCGGGTCGAGACCCTTCTTTACAGACTGAAGAAGAGTCTTGACACGAAACATCACCCATTCCTTCTCTCCAGAGATGTTGCCTGTCCCGCTGAGTTACTCCAGCATTTTGTGTCTATCTTGTGGGTTTGGGTTGGGTCAGCTTGGCCAGCATTTTGTATCTACATCGGGTTTGTGTGGCACAATGGGCCAATGACAGTATCATGTGTAGGGTGCTGGTTTAAACCCAAGATAGACACAAAAAACTGGAGTAACTCAGCGGGACAGGCAGCGTCTCTGGAGAGAAGGAATGGGTGACGTTTCAGGTTGAGATCCTTCTTCAGACCAATGTTCTTTACAGAAGGAAATCTGCCATCCTTACCTACATGGGACTCTGGACACATTGAAGACATTTCAGTTTTTGTAGTTCAGAGATACAGCGCGGAAACAGGCCCTTCAGCCCACCGAGTCCGTGCCGACCAGCGATCCCCGCATACTAACACTATCCTACACACACTAGGGGACAATTTTACATTTTACACCAAGCCAATTAACCTACAAACCTGCACATTTTTGGAGTGTGGGAGGAAACGGAAGATCTCAGAGAAAACCCACGCAGGTCACGGGGAGAACGTGCAAACTCCGTACAGACAGCGCCCGTAGTCGGGATCGAACCCGGGTCTCTGGTGCTGTGAGGCAGCAACTCTACCGCTGCGCCACCGTGTTGCCCTGATGAAGATGGATAATAAATGGGGTGTAAGTTCCGTGACTGAGTCTAACCTGATGACAAGTAATCTTTAGTGCTTGACTTGGATATCAAAGTTCCTTTGACATTTTCACACCTCAAAAGCCACTGCTGAAAATGATTGCAAAACATGATGCGGTCGTTACTTATCTGTTATTTTTATTCCATCCAGCACCTTAGCAACTTCCCTTTGTCTCATTTCCAGTTCTCACTAACATTCTTTGACTTCAGGGTGGCACGGTGGCACAGCGCCAGAGACCCGGGTTAGACCCTGACTAAGGGTGCTGTCTGTGCGGAGTTTGTACGTTCTCCGCGAGGCCTGTGTGGGTTTCCTCCGGGTGCTCTGGTTTCCTCCCACACACCAAAGACGTGTGTGTCTGTAGGTTAATAATGTAAATTGCCCCTAGCGTGTAGGACTTGAAACTGGGATAACATAGGACTAGTGTGGGCCATAATGTGGGCTTGTTGGTCGGCACGGACTTGATGGGCCAAAGGGACTGTTTCCATGCTGTATCTGTAAATCTGAAACCAAATCTACAGTGGGATAATATAGAATTAGTGTGAACGGATGTTTACAAAGGAACTGCAGATGCTGGTTTAAACCAAAGATAGACAGAAAACGCTGGAGTATCTCAGCGGGACAGGCAG
>NC_073412.1:1785174-1832674 GCF_028641065.1 Leucoraja erinaceus | reverse complement strand
GAACGAGATGTTTCATTTCACTGCACAACGAGAGGAAGAAAATCCACACTTTTTATTTTTGATTTTTAAAACATCTGGTTGCAAAGGTACAAGGGGTGGGTGAGACCACCACACCTGGTATTGTACCTACTGATTAAAGAATGGGTCAACTGGGCTTATATTCACTGGAATTTAAAAGGATGAGAGGGAATCTTATAGAAACATATAAAATTCTTAAGGGATTGGACAGTCTAGATGCAGGAAAAAATGTTCCCCATGTTGGGGGAGTCCAGAACCAGGGGTCATAGTTTAAGAATAAAGGGCAGGCCATTTGGGACTGAGATGAGGAAAAACCTCTTCACCCAGAGAGTTGTGGAATTGAATGTGGAATTCTCTGCCTCGGAGGGTGGTGGAGGCCAATTCACTGGATGTTTTCAAGAGAGAGTTGGATTTAGCTCTTAGGGTTAACAGAATCAAGGGATGTGTGGAGAAAGCAGGAACGGGATACTGATTGTGGATGATCAGCCATGATCATATTGAATGGCGGTGCTGGCTCGAAGGGCCAAATGGCCTACTCCTGCACCTATTGTCTAGGTGAGGTTCCCGGAGGTTGCAGGTGGTTGCAGGTAGTGGAAGCAGGTAGGGAGACTGACAAAAACCTCCGGGAACCGCACGGAAACCTTGGGTGGGGCGCAAAGTCTCCAGAGGTTTCCGTTCAGGTTTCCTAAGTGGGACGGGGGCATTACACTATCCTACACACACTGGGGACAATTTACATTCACACCAAGCCAATTAACCTACAAACCTGTACGTCTTTTGAGTGTGGGAGGAAACCGAAGATCTCGGGAGAAAACCCTTACGCAGGTGACGGGGAGAACGTGCAAACTCCGTACAGACAGCGCCCGTAGTCGGGATGGGACCCGGGTCTCTGGCGCTGTGAGGCCGCAACTCTACCGCTGGGCCGGCTGTACTACGAGAAAAGTCGGAATCAAAGATAACGATAAGTTTGTCTAAAGAATTGGCAGTACAGAAGACTGGAATGACTAATTCTGAATGGCAAGGGTATGCAGATGTTTCGGGAAAGCCAACAGCTGGCTGTATGAACAACACAATATTCAACAGCAATTAAATCAAAACAAAGGCTAAAAAAAAAAAATATTCTACACGCACAATTATAGCTCCCGAAATTAGCATCGACTTCACAATGTTCTACATTGCCGATGAGAGTCGTTCTTGTTTAGGAACGTCGTGGACAAATATGTTCAAAGGTTCGGCTAAATCTGTAGAGTAATTAGCGGCACTGGTAATTTTAGACGGCATGCTCACTTGTAAACAGGAACATTTGCAGCAAATCTCAGGATAATGGAGCCACCAGTTTGGTTTAAACAAGCGAAGGATCTCGATGTGTCGGAAGGAACTGCAGATGATGGCTTAAACTGAAGATAGACACAAAAAGCTGGAGTAACTCAGTGGGACGGGCAGCATTCAGATTCAGATTCAGATTCAGATTCAATTTTAATTGTCATTGTCAGTGTACAGTACAGAGACAACGAAATGCATTTAGCATCTCCCTGGAAGAGCGACATAGCAAACGATTTGAATAAATAATAATAAGTGTCCGGGGGGGGGGGGGGAGGGGTGGTGATTGGCAGTCACCGAGGTACGTTGTTGAGTAGAGTGACAGCCGCCGGAAAGAAGCTGTTCCTCGACCTGCTGGTTCGGCAACGGAGAGACCTGTAGCGCCTCCCGGATGGTAGGAAGGTAAACAGTCCATGGTTGGGGTGAGAGCAGTCCTTGGCGATGCTGAGCGCCCTCCGCAGACTGCGCTTGCTTTGGACAGACTCAATGGAGGGGAGCGAGGAACCGGTGATGCGTTGGGCAATTTTCACCACCCTCTGCAATGCCTTCCGGTCGGAGACAGAGCAGTTGCCATACCATACTGTGATGCAGTTGGTATGGCATCTCTGGAGAGAAGGAATGTGTGACGTTTCGGGTCGAGACCCTTCGTCAGACTGAGTCAAGGAGAGGAAAATGGGCAGTGATGTGGAGAGATTGTGAGATATCTCCCTCTCCTCTGAGTCTGAAGAAGGTCTCGACCCGAAATGTCACCCATTCCTAATTATTAAGCTACAAGTAATAGTTTGAATCCACGATATATTATTCTGTTGCCAGCTGTCTCTCCTGAGACTGCCAATAAATTTGGCTTCAAGTCAAACTTGATCGGACTTGTCACGAACCGAAACGTCACCCATTGCTTTTCTCCAGAGATGCTGCCTGACTTGCTGTGTTACTCCAGCCTTTTGTGTCTATCAATGGATGAAGGAGTCAGCTCAATGCAGTTGGGTTTGGCTCATCAGTCAGTCCATCCGCTAAGATGTATTCGAAGGTTACACCATGGGTAAGGCAGTTAAACGGTGAAACACTTGTGGCGATGTCTGGCTCTTGTCTTGGTTCAGCTTGCGTTCGGTGTCATTCAAGTACCTCCTCATCTGCTGCAAACAAGAAGAATGATTTCATCAGAGATAGTGGACTTAGTTTAGGAAGTCACTCAGAGGGACTGGCAGCATCTCTGGATAGAAGGAATGGGTGACGTTTCGGGTCGAGACCCTTCTCAACAGGGAAATCCTTTAAAACCGAGATGAGAAGAACTTTTTTCACACAGAGAGTGGTGAATCTCTGGAACTCTCTGCCACAGAGGGTAGTTGAGGCCAGTTCATTGGCTATATTTAAGAGGGAGTTAGATGTGGCCCTTGTGGCTAAGGGGATCAGGGGGTGTGGAGAGAAGGCAGGTACGGGATACTGAGTTGGATGATCAGCCATGATCATATTGAATGGCGGTGCAGGCTCGAAGGGCCGAATGGCCTACTCCTGCACCTAATTTCTATGTTTCTATGTTTCTATGTTTCAGGCTGAGAGTCAAGGGGAGAGGGAGTCTAGAGATATGGAAGGGGAAGGTGTGAAAATGACATCAATGTCTATTCTACACTTTCCTTGATCTCCATCCCCTTTGTCCTGTTTTCACACCTTATACTTCCTTATCTATGTGTCTCTGACATCAGTTTGAAGGCCTGAAACGTCACCCATTCCTTGTCCCGCCCTCTCCCCTGACATCAGTCCGAAGAAGGGTCCCGACCCGAAACGTCACCCACTCCTTCTCTCCAGAGACGCTGCCTGTCCCGCTGAGTTACTCCAGCGTTTTGTGTGTCTAACTTTGATTTTTATATTGTCACGTTGCGAATAAGTTTGACTTGAAGCGAAATCTCCTGACAGTCTCAGGAGACGCAGCTGGCAACAGAGTTACATAGCACGGATTCAAACAATTACCACCACCTTAATAATTTAGTAATCGCCATTTGACAAGGCCTCATGTAGCCACTTAGATCCCTTGATAAATGATTACTGTTAAATTATTAAGTGATCAAAGGTTACTGGGGTGTTTCAGAAAGAACTGCAGATGCTGGAAAAATCAAAGGTAGACAAAAATGCGGGAGAAACTCAGCGGGTGCAGCAGCATCTATGGAGCGAAGGAAATAGGCAACGTTTCGGGCCGAAACCCTGAAGGAAATAGGCAACGTTTCGGGTCGAAACCCTGAAGGAAATAGGCAACGTTTCGGGTCGAAACCCACAAGGGTTTCGTCCCGAAACGTTGCCTATTTCCTTCCCTCCATAGATGCTGCTTGTGAAAGATTGTGAAAGTTAATTCAATAGTATTTCTCCTATTCTCCTTCCCTATCTCATCTACTTGCTCCTATCTTCACTTCCGATGTTCCTCTTATTTCCTCCCATTCCTCTCTCCTCTCGTCTCTCTCCTCTCCCCTCTCTCCTCTCCCCTCTCCCCTCTCCCCTCTCCCCTCTCTCCCCTCTCCTCCTCTCCCCTCTCTCTCCCACTCTCCTCTCTCCTCTCTCCTCTCTCTCTCTGTCTCCCTCTCTCTCTCTCCACGTATAACTCTCTCTCCTCTCTCTCTCTCTCCTCTTTCTCCCCTCTCTCCTCTCTCCCCCTCTCTCCCCTATATATATATATGTCTCTCCTCTCCCTCTCTCTCTCTCTGCCCTCTCCTCTCCTCTCCCCTCCCCTCTCTCCTCTCCCCTCTCCCCTCTCCCCTCTCCCTCTCTCCCCTCTCTCCCTCTCTCCGTCTCTCCTCTCTCCCTCTCTCCGTCTCTCTCTCTCCTTCTCTCCTCTCTTTTCTCTCCCTCTCTCTCTCTCCCCTCTCCCCTCTCTCCCTCCTCTCTCTCTCTCTCTCTCCTCCCTCTCTCTCTCCCTCTCCTCTCTCCTCTCCCCCTCTCTCTCCTCTCCCCTCTCCCCCCTCCCCTCTCCCCGCCTCTCCCTCTCTCCTCTCTCCATCTCTCCTCTCTCCTCTCTCCGTCTCCCCCTCTCCCCTCTCCCCTCTTCCCCCTCCCCCTCCTCCCCGCGTCTCCTCTCTCCTCTCTCCTCTCTCCTCTCTCCCTCTCTCCTCTCCCCTCTCTCCCTCTCTCCTTCTCTCCCTCTCTCCCCCTCCTCCCCTCCCCTCTCCCCCCTCTCCTCTCCTCTCCTCTCTCCTCTCTCCTCTCTCCTCTCTCCTCTCTCCTCTCTCCCCTCTCTCCTCTCCCCTCTCTCCTCTCCCCTCTCCCCTCCCTCCCTCTCCTCTCTCCTCTCTCCTCCCCTCCCTCCTCTCCTCTCTCCTCTCTCCTCCTCTCCTCCCCCTCTCCTCTCTCCTCTCCCCTCTCCTCCTCTCCCCTCTCCCCTCTCTCCTCTCTCGCCTCTCCTCCCTCCCTCTCCTCTCCCCCCTCCCCTCTCTCCTCTCTCCCCCTCTCCCCTCTCCCCTCTCCCCTCTCTCCCTCTCTCTCTCCCTCTCCAAGTCTCTCTCCTCTCCCCTCCTCCCTCCCCTCTCCCCTCTCCCCTCTCCTCCTCTCCCTCTCCTCCTCTCCCTCTCCTCCTCTCCCTCTCCCTCGCCTCTCCTCTCTCCTCCCCCCTCTCTCCTCTCTCCCTCTCCTCTCTCCTCTCCTCTCCCCTCTCCTCCCCTCTCCCTCCCTCTCCCTCTCTCCCTCTCTCCCCTCTCCTCTCCTCTCCCCTCCTCTCTTCTCCCCTCTACTCTCCTCTCCCCTCTCCTCCCTCCTCTCTCTCTCTCCTCTCTCTCCTGCTCCCCTCTCCTCCTCTCTCCTCTCTCCGTCTCTCCTCCTCTCCTCACCCCTCTCTCCTCTCCCTCTCTCCCCCCTCCCCTCTCTCTCCTCCCCCTCTCTCTCTTTCCCCTCTCCTCCTCTCCTCTCCCCTCTCTCTCTCCTCTCTCTCTCTCCCTTTCCCTCTCCCCTCTCTCCCCTCCCCTCTCTCTCTCTCCCCTCTCTCCAAAATTCTCTCTCCTCTCTCTCCGTCTCTCCCCTTAGGAAGTCTCTCAAGGGCTTCCTCTCCCCCTCTCTTGCTCCCCCCTCTCTCCGTCTCCTCTCCTCTCCAAGTCATTTTTCTCTTATCTCTTCCAATCTCTTCTTCCCATCTCCAACCTTCTCCTAAGTTCTCCCCCTCTCCCTTCTCTCCTTCTTCAACTTATTTCCTATCTCGTACATCCCAGTTTCAACCTCTCGCCCACTGTCCCCAACCTCAACCTGCCCCTGAAGCATCTCAAGTTAGACACAAAATGCTGGAGTAACTCAGCGGGACAGGCAGCATCTCTGGGGAGAAGGAATGGGTGACGTTTCGGGTCGAGACCCTTCCTTCAGACTGATGTCAGGGGAGAGGGAGATACATAGATAAGGAAGTGTAAGGTGTGAAAACAGGACAAAGGGGATGGAGATCAAGAGAGATGTAGAATAGATCAGTGTTCGCTGGGAGGAGCTGACAACAAACAGAAACAGAGATAAAATGTAGTTGGAGACAGTCAGACTGGGAGGAGAAGGGGGAGGGATGGAGAGAGAGGGAAGGCAAGGGTTACTTGAAGTTAGAGAAGTCAATGTTCATACTGCTGGGGTGTAGGGTGCCCAAGCGAAATATGAGGTGCTGTTTGCGCTGGGCCCCACTCTGACAGTGGAGGAGGCCCAGGATAGGCAGGTGAGTGTGGGAATGGGAGGGGGAGTTCAAACTCACTAACTAGTGTTAATTATTCATCAGCAAATGTGAACAATAGGTACTGGCAATTATCGAGGAATGATTCAGATGGATATTTCCTCTTCACACGCAGCGCTTATAGGTCACTTCAGGGGATTGTTTTTCAAACACTTCATTAGTATTTCCTGTGTTATATTCAAACACTGTGTGTGCATCAAAAATAATGAGCTGCCGGGTTGAGATTAAATTATTGGGGGAAAAAGGATAACATCACACAGAGCCTCTTGAATTATTCACTTTGTTTTGATACGTGCATCAAAGTCCTGGAATCGCCTCGTGTGGGACAGGGTCCAAGTGACAAACGATACATTTAGGATCCAGATTGAGTGTTTCATGACGGGTGAACACAGATCAGCATTTACAATGGGCATCATCCTACACTCAGAGGGTGGTGAGTCTGTGGGATTCTCTGCCTCAGAGGGCGGTGGAGGCAGGTTCTCTCGATGCTTTCAAGAGAGAGCTAGATAGGGCTCTTAAAGATAGTGGAGTCAGGGGATATGGGGAGAAGGCAGGAACGGGGTACTGATTGGGGATGATCAGCCATGATCACATTGAGTGGCGGTGCTGGCTCGAAGGGCCGAATGGCCTCCTCCTGCACCTATTGTCTATTGTCTATTGTCACCCTGCTAAGTGGGGTGACCAGAAGCTAACTTCAAGAACCTGAGCACAAAATTCAGCCCTGCGCTAAGGGGCGGTCACGGTGGCACAGCGGTAGAGTTACTGCCTTACAGCGCTTGCAGCGCCGGGGACCCGGGTTCGATCCCGACTACGGGCGCTGTCTGTACGGAGTTTGCACGTTCTCCCCGTGACCTGCGTGGGTTTTCTCCGGGTGCTCCGGTTTCCTCCCACACTCCAAAGACGTGCAGGTTTGTAGGTTAATTGGCTTGGGTATAAGTGTAAATTGTCCCTAGTGTGTGTAGGATAGTGTTAGTGTGCGGGGATCGCGGGGTAGTACGGACCCGGTGGGCCGAAGGGCCTGTTTCCACGCTGTATCTCTAAACTAGTATAGACATACAGCGGTTTCGGTTCGGGACATTCCTTCAGACTGATCACTGAAGATCTGAAGAATATGCGTTTATTTATTCATGTGTCTATATATTTATTTAATGAGGGATAGACAGAGTTGACGTGGACAAGCTTTTCCCATTGAGAGTAGGGAAGATTCAAACGAGAGGATATGAATTGAGAATTAAGGGACAGAAGTTTTAACATGAGGGGGAACTTCTTTACTCAGAGAGTGGTAGCTGTGTGGAATGAGCTTCCAGTGGAAGTGGTGGAGGCAGGTTCTATTTTATCATTTAAAAATAAATTGGATAGGTATATGGATGGGAAAGGAATGGAGGGTTATGGTCTGAGTGCAGGTAGATGGGACTAGGGGAGAATAAGTGTTCGGCACGGACTTGTAGGGCCATGATGGCCTGTTTCCGTGCTGTAATTGTTATATGGTTATATGGTATATGGACACACTGATCTGTTCTGTATTAATGCCTACTTTGCTCTGTTGTGCTGAAGCAAAGCAAGAATTCCATTGTCCTATCAGGGACACATGACAATAAACTCACTTGAACTTGAATCTTGACCCAAATCGTCACCTATCCATTCCTTCCGCAGATGCTGCCTGACCCCCCTCAGTTTCCCCAGCACTTTGTGTTTCACTCAACATCATGTTTCTCTTTGCAAGTAAGCTGGGTCAAATATTCGTAAAGGCATGTCCTGCTGTGCTATAGGTCCAGTTCTCAATGAGCTGGCTCCTCCTTTTGTGAAAACTATGGTTAGACTTGCCACCCGTGGCATCGTTTTTCTGTTATAATTTCATAATGGAAACCCTTTTCAATTTTAATGTACAAAATCTACAAACCAGCTACACGTCTGATTAAAATTCCCTCTGTTCATCCAAACACTTACTGCTATTCACAGGAGGGAACAATTTATTTCACAGCTGAGAAAGATGCACCTCCAGGGAGATGAGTACTCTCTCATTTATCTTTTTTGTAAATGACTATTGCATATATCGCAAGCAATCAATCTCAGTTCTAATCACACCAACTCAAAATCTATAGGAGAGCAGGTCTGGTGGAAAAAGCTGTGAACTAAACCATCTGCAATTAACATTTGCAGCACTTTCTTATTTATTAATTCATCCCAGAGTTCACCCAAAGCTGCAGCTGCTTATTAGACAAAGAAACATAGACAATAGGAGCAGGAGTTGGCCATTCGGCCCTTCGAGCCAGCACCGCCATTCAATATGATCATGGCCGATCATCCAGAATCAGTACCCCGTTCCTGCTTTCTTCCCCATATCACTTGATTCCGTTAGCCCTAAGAGCTAAATCTAACTCTCTCTTGAAATTGTGTCTGATCATTGATGGAGGACATTTAAATGCAGTGGAGATGGGCGCAAAGTGCTGGAGTAACACAGCGGGTGAGGCAGCATCTATGGAGCGAAGGAATAGGTGACATTTCGGGTCGAGACCTATAACGTCACCTATTCCTTCGCTCCATAGATGCTGCCTCACCCGCAGAGTTGCTCCAGCATTTTTATCTACCTTCGATTTTTCCAGCATCTGCAGTTCCTTCTTAAACATGGCTACGTGACAATTTTCTCCACAGATGCTGCCTGACCCGCTGCGTTACTCCAGCACTCTGTGAAACGTCACCTATCCATGTTCTCCACAGATGCTGCCTGACCCGCTGAGTTACTCCAGCACTCTGTGAAACGTCACCTATCCATGTTCTCCACAGATGCTGCCTGACCTGACGTTTCGGGTCGAGACACTTTTTCAGACTGAATAAGGGTCTCGACCCGAAACGTCACCTAATTCCTTCGCTCCATAGATGCTGCCGCACCCGCTGAGTTTCTCCAGCATTTTTGTCTACCTTCGACATTTCCAGCATCTGCAGTTTTCTCTTGTTAAGAAATGAGAATACCGTCTCATCTTGTATTATGGTGTTAGGTTTATCGATATTGTTATGTAATGTTTCATATTATTTACTGGAAGTGATTGATTAAAATTAGTTTTGAAGGTAGACAAAAATGCTGGAGAAACTCAGCGGGTGCAGCAGCATCTATGGAGCGAAGGAAATAGGCGACGTTTCAGGGTCGAAACCCTGAAGGAAATAGGCGACGTTTCGGGTCGAAACCCTGAAGGAAATAGGCAACGTTTCGGGTTGAAACCCTTCCGGGTTTCGTCCCGAAACGTTGCCTATTTCCTTCGCTCCGTAGATGCTGCTGCACCCGCTGAGTTTCCTCCAGCATTTTTGTCTACCTTCGATTTTCCAGCATCTGCAGTTCCTTCTTAAACAATATTATTTTTGATTAAGGAAAGTAATTTCTGGACTGATCTACAATGGAGACTACAACCATCTCTTATTCATTATGTTTGCAACACTTGGAAATTTGCTTTTAATGAAGTGATGTTAAATAATATCCATGAATTGCATTAAGAAACATTTCTCTGCTTCCCTGCAGTTAAAAAGAAATTGGATCCTAATATATTGTTACTTAAAAAACAGACCATAATTCACTCTCCAGTATAGAGGACGGGTCTCGGGGGAAGAGCTGCAAAAATTGGGAGATGCATCTGCTCTTGGTCACAAGTTATAATTGGGAGTGCCACAGATTTTTCACACAGAGAGTGGTGAATCTCTGGAACTCTCTGCCACAGAGGGTAGTTGAGGCCACAGTTCATTGGCTATATTTAAGAGGGAGTTAGATGTGGCCCTTGTGGCCAAGGGGATCAGAGGGTATGGAGAGAAGGCAGGTACGGGATATTGAGTTGGATGATCAGCCATGATCATATTGAATGGCGGTGCAGGCTCGAAGGGCCGAATGGCCTACTCCTGCACCTAATTTCTATGTTTCTATGTTTCTATGTGCAATCTTGGGTAAAACTACAAAGATGGCCACTTAAAAAGGGATCCTTCATGCAACCCTAAAAAAATATATACTACATTAAGAATGATTGGCCTCCATCAGAATAAACGATGAGAAGGCATCCTCATATCTTTTAATAGCCACTCTGTTTTATTCTGGCCATTTCAACCTTTCCTTTAGACCGGTGCTGTAAGTGCTCTAAAGGGCCTGTCCCACTTGCGTGATTTCTTCGGGAGACTTGCCGGCACCCGTCAGAGCCGCAGCAGGTCGGCGAAAAGTTTCGACATGTTGAAAATCCAGAAAAAGGTACGACTCTCTGGGCGACTACTCACAACCACACAGGCGTCAGTAACCCCGTGACATGTCGACACGTGGTGGCCTTACACCGTGCAGGGAGGAACTGCAGATGCTGGTTTAAATCGTAGACACAAAATGCTGGAGTAACTCAGCACTGGAAGGACAAGCAGCATCTCTGGAGAGAAGGAATGGGTGATCTGCAACATTCAGGTTCAGTAATAGCTACTTCCCCACAGCCATCAGGCTATTAAACTCAACTCAAACTAAACTCTGAACTTTAATAGCCCATTACACTATATCTGCTTGCTTGTGTTGTGTGTGTGTGTGTGTGTGTGTGTGTGTGTGTGTGTGTGTGTGTGTGTGTGTGTGTGTGTGTGTGTGTGTGTGTGTGTGTGTGTGTGTGTGTGTGTGTGTGTGTGTATATATTCAATGGTATATGGACACACTGATCTGTTCTGTATTCACGCCTACTATATTCTGTTGTGCTGAAGCAAAGCAAGAATTTCATTGTCCTATCTGGGACACATGACAATAAACTCACTTGAATCTTGAATCTACACACCCCCATCCCATTTGCCAGCATTTGGCCCAGATCCCTCTAAACCTGCCCTATCCATCCGAGAGTCTTCACTACAAGCAGTCTGAAGAAGGGCATCGACCCGAAACGTCACCCATTCCTTCTCTCCAGAGATGCTGCCTGTCCGTCCCGCTGAGTTACTCCAGCTTTTTGTGTCTATCTGTGACCTTTCACTGTATGCTCATCAAGAATGTCGAAAAAAGTTGCAATCTCTGACTGCCCTTTGATGACGAGCGACCCAAAGATGCATGATCCTCTGAGACAAAATTATTTGGGTCATCACCATCTTAAGTGAACAAACTATTATTTTTAAACATCGACCCTTGTTCTAGTTTCTCCTCCGTGAGGAACTATTCATTATATTGACACTTCACAAAAAATATTTCCTTAAAGTGAAGGCCATTTGGCCCATCAAGTCCATGCTAGCTCACTTGAGATAGGTGGAAATAGGATAGATTTCCATCTTTCATACATGCCCATCCTTTCCCCAAACATTCCAGGGTTCATTTACACTTCCTGATCAACCTCCCACCTTGTCCATCACGGAGAGCTGACACAAGGAACTGCAGGGGCTGGATTATTTTTAAAAAAAAAGACAAAACATACAGGGCGGTAGAATCGCTGACTTACAGCGCCAGAGACCTGGGTTCGATCCTGACTACAGGTGCTGTCTGTACGCAGTTTGATCATGGGTTTTCTCCGCTTTCCTCCCACACTCCAAAGATGTGCAGTTCATCGGCTAATTGGCTTCTGCAAATCGTAAATTGGCCCCAGTGTGTAGGATAGAATGGGTGATCTCTGGTGGGTGGGCCGAAGGGCCTGTTTCCACACTGAATCTTTAAACTAAACAGAAGTGCAGGAGTATCTCAGCGGGTGCAGCAGCGTCTATGGAGCGAAGGAAATAGGCAACGTTTCGGGTCGAAACCCTTCCGGGTTTCGGCCCGAAACGTTACCTATTTCCTTCAAGGTTTCGACCTGAAACGTTGCCTATTTCCTTCAGGGTTTTGACCCGAAACGTTGCCTATTTCCAGAAGGATTTCGGGCCCGAAACGTTGCCTATCCCCTTCCCTCCATAGATGCTGCTGCACCCGCTGAGTTTCTCCAGCACTTTTTGTCTACCTTCGATTTTCCAGCATCTGCAGTTCCTTCTTAAACACTGCTGGAGTATCTCAGTAGGTCAGGCAGCATCTCTGGAGAACAGGGACAAGTGATGTTTTTGTTCCTGCTTCAGACCCAAAACCTGGCCTGCCCCATGTTCACCAGACCTGCCTGACCTGCTGAGTTACTCCCATGTTGCTCTCCCTCGCTCCTGCCTAATAATATCATCATTTTCCCAGCCCCAGTTTCGCACTTTTCTCCCAAGGTCCACACCTCCTTGTTCCTAACTTTCTTGGGACTTCAGTAGTGATCACTGTTCATTATTGAGGGAAATCGCACGGGAGAATGTGGACCTTCCACTGAAAGGCAGCTAAGGTCTAATTTTGAATTGTTCAAATTATTCACCAGCTCCTCAGGCAAAGTAACAATCTCTTGGTCACCATTTGCTCATCCAAGTTATTTAAATTCTACATTTAATTACATGAATTTAAGTTGCCCTGCCAACACGGTGAGCTTTAAACTAATAGTTCTTGTTTTAGTTGAGTTTATTGTCACGTGGACCAGGTTACAGTGAAATGTTTTTGCTGTGTGCTAACCAGTCAGGGGAAAGTCTATACAATCGAGCTGTCCATAGTGTGTAGACACAATCCATGGTGTGTCGATCACATTTCCAGAATGCAGAGTATTCAAATCCCTGATTTAATTTAGTTTAGTTTAGAGATACAGCGCGGAAACAGGCCATTCGGCCCGCCGAGTCCGCGCCGACCAGCGATCCCCGTCTGTACGGAGTTTGTCCGTTCTCCCCGTGACCTGCGTGGGTTTTCTCCAGGATCTCCGGTTTCCTCCGACTCTCCAAAGACATACAGGGATTTGTAGGTTCGGTATACCCTGGGTTTCAGCAACTAAGTTACAGAGAAAGGTTGAACAAGTTAGGGCTTTATTCTTTGGAGCGCAGAAGGTTAAGGGGGGACTTGATAGAGGTTTTTTAAATGATGGGAGGGATAGACAGAGTTGACGTGGAAAAGCTTTTCCCACTGAGAGTAGGGAAGATTCAAACAAGGGGACATGGCTTGAGAATTAAGGGACTGAAGTTTAGGGGTAACATGAGGGGGAACTTCTTTACTCAGAGAGTGGTAGCTGTGTGGAATGAGCTTCCAGTGAAGGTGGTGGAGGCAGGTTCGTTTTTATCATTTAAAAATAAATTGGATAGTTATATGGATGGGAAGGGAATGGAGGGTTATGGTCTGAGCGCAGGTATATGGGACTAGGGGAGATTATGTGTTCGGCACGGACTAGAAGGGTCGAGATGGCCTGTTTCCGTGCAGTAATTGTTATATGGTTATATGGTTATTATATGGTATAAAGGTACAATTGGCCCTAGTGTGTGGAGGATAGTTATAATGTGTATAGAACGCAGGTCGGCATGGACTCGATGGGCCGAAGGGACTGTTTCCACGCTGTTTCTCTAAACTAAACTTAAACCTTGAGCTAAAGGGCCTATTTCAGTAATAATGAGTCCATAACTGATAATAGTATTCAATAGTTATTAGAGCCACATGGACATATGCATGCAATGGAGGAATATTGGTCAAAGTACATTTAAAGCTCAGTGTAACTTGGCATCATGCACAGTACTGGCATTGTGGGCTGAAGGGCCTCTTCGTCTGCTATACTGTTCTATGATCCACAAGGCCAATTAGATAATTAAATTGCATTCATAATACAATAACAAAGTATGAAACCTTGTTCTGGGTCTCAGAGAAGGTTCACCAGACTGATTCCTGGGATGGCAGGACTTTCATATGAAGAAAGACTGGATAGACTCGGCTTGTACTCGCTAGAATTTAGAAGATTGAGGGGGGATCTTATAGAAACTTACAAAACTCTTAAGGGGTTGGACAGGCTAGATGCAGGAAGATTGTTCCCGATGTTTGGGAAGTCCAGAACAAGGGGTCACACAGTTTAAGGATAAGAGGGAAGTCTTTTAGGACTGAGATGAGAAAAACATTTTTCACACAGAGAGTGGTGAATCTGTGGAATTCTCTGCCACAGAAGGTAGTTGAGGCCACACAGTTCATTGGCTATATTTAAGAGGGAGTTAAATGTGGCCCTTGTGGCTAAAGGGATCAGGGGGTATGGAGAGAAGGCAGGGATGAGATACTGAGTTGGATGATCAGCCATGATCATATTGAATGGCGGTGCAGGCTCGAAGGGCCGAATGGCCTCTACTCCTGCACCTATTGTCTATATTTCTATGTTTGAAGTTCCAATTAAAATGAAGGCCAGCTGTTTGCTGTTATAGATCACGACACTTGATGAAAGACAACATTGGATTTTGCCGTGTGCAAAATGCCTGGCAAATTTTTGCCAATGAAACATCGATTGCAAAGTAATTATCTGCTCATTATAACCTTGTTGTTTAAAACACTTTGGGATATTCTGAAGATTCGAGGAAAGAATTATATAATTATACATCCTTAAATTCCTAAGTGGACTGATTGAACAAAATTGTGCGTACTGAGGCAAGAACTCTTTGTCGAAACAGCCAATCGATCATTTTGGGTTACAATTGAACTATACTGACACATCCTTAAAATTAACCCGCCAACTTGTTCCGTCAATGAGGGCCCTGGAGTCTAATGCAATTCCACTTCATACATCTAGATAGCATCATCTCTGATCTCTGGTCTTCCCAAAGCACACGGCAATCAAAGAACTACTTCTCAAAGTGTAGCCCACCTACGTTCTGCGGGAAACAGAATAGATCATATCGAACCTCATCGTTACATTCCTTCCTCTGGCTTCACAATTCGCCACTTTTCTCACCTCCAGCTTCATAGTTCCCAACTCTATATCCTTTTTGGACGCACGCACGCCTGTTTTTTTTCATCACTGGGTCTCAGTCCAATAATCTGCCCATTTAAAACCGACCCTCGCATGCGTTCAGCTGTTTGCGACTACACTCTGTCTGGCCCCTCCTCTCATCCAGCTTTCCATCCCTCCCCACCCCCCCCCCCCCCCCACTACCACCCACTCCTCCCCCCACCCACATTCAGTCAGATGCTGCCTGAAAAGTGTCCCAACCCGAAACTTCACTCATCCATGTTCTCCACAGATGCTGCCTGACCCACTGAGTTACTCCAGCACTCTGTGAAACATCACCTATCCATGTTCTCCACAGATGCTGCCTGACCCGCTGAGTTACTCCAGCACTCTGTGAAATGTCACCTATCCATGTTCTCCACAGAAGCTGCCTGACCCACTGAGTTATGGTGCAGCAGCATCTATGGAGCTAAGGAAATAGGCAACGTTTCGGGCCGAAATCCTTCTGGAAATAGGCAACGTTTTGGGCCGAAACCCTTACGGGTTTCGGCCCGAAACGTTGCCTATTTCCTTAGCTCCATAGATGCTGCCTGACCCGCTGAGTTACTCCAGCACTCTGTGAAACATCACCTATCCATGTTCTCCACAGATGCTGCCTGACCCGCTGAGTTACTCCAGCACTTTGCGCCTTCCACGCTGAGCGGCACGGTGGCGCAGCGGTAGAGCCTACGCTGCCAAAGACCCGGGTTCGATCCTTTCTCCGAGATCTTCGGTTTCCTCCCACACTCCAAAGGCGTGCAGGTTTGTAGGTTAAGGTGTAAGTGTAAATTGTCCCTAGTGTGTGTGTGTGTGTTGGTTAGTGTTAGCGTGCGTGGATCGCTGGTCGGTTCGGACCCGGTGGGCCGAAGGGCCTGTTTCCGCGCTGTATTTCTAAACTAAACGAAACACGTAATTGCATCATTTTCATTCAGAGCGCACAAAAGATCTGTCACGGGAGCAGTTGGGAATAAGTGATTTATTCCCTTGACTCCGCAGACACCAATTCCTTGATAGAATCTCAATTGTTTTTGTAAGTCAACTCTATAATGGAAAAGCACTGATATTGACCATTAAGAATACACAACGAGAACGGAGGGATGATCAATGCGTCTGGGACACCGACTACAATTGTTATTCCGCTGTTTTAACCGTTTTCTGTTTCAACTGTTAAAACAATCCTGTTATCGCTGGCCTATCGTTACTAACGCTCCCACAAACCATACCAGCTCCAGTCTCTAACAAGATGGTATCCACAATGAATACATACACCCCTCTCTGTTCCATCAACATGCGTTCGTTACCAGTGGGGGCACCACAATTATTTTGGATGCTATTTCAGTCTCCCTGCTCCTGTTGACCAAAGCCAACAGAACTGGAGAGAGACAGAGATGTTAATGGATCTCCAAGGTATTGTAATGGCCTATTTACTCCCTCGCTCGCGTCCTCTGCTCAAATAATGTCGCTGCCACCTTTGTGCATCTGAACCGTACAAGCGTACAGGACTGTCTTATGAAGAAAGACTGGATAGACTTGGTTTATACTCTCTAGAATTTAGGAGATTGAGGGAGGATCTTATAGAAACTTACAAAATTCTTAAGGGGTTGGACAGGCTAGATGCAGGAAGATTGTTCCCGATGTTGGGGAAGTCCAGGACAAGGGGTCACAGCTTAAGGATAAGGGGAAAATCCTTTAAAACCGAGATGAGGAGAACTTTTTTCACACAGAGAGTGGTGAATCTCTGGAATTCTCTGCCACAGAGGGTAGTTGAGGCCACACAGTTCATTGGCTATATTTAAGAGGGTTAGATGTGGCCCTTGTGGCTAAAGGGATCAGAGCGTATGGAGAGAAGGCAGGTACGGGATACTGAGTTGGATGATCAGCCATGATCATATTGAATGGTGGTGCAGGCTCGAAGGGCCGAATGGCCTCTACTCCTGCACCTAATTTCTATATTTCTAAGTGCAGTTTTCCCCAGCGCCCAGATGTTTTGTGTAGGACAGGTTCATTTGTCACACAAACGCAGAATCGCATAGATCATGGCAATCTGGAGCTGAGCAGAAAGGACTCGCTCATTAGGTCAGGCAGCATCTGCCTCGCGGTTTTGGCTATGGCGCTGAAATGTTGACTGTGTTTCTCTACGCAGATGTGACCAAGCCTGGCGCACATTGTCAGCTCATGTAAAGAAAGCTTTTGGTGTGCTGGCCTTTATAAATCAGAGCATTGAGTATAGAAGCTGGGATGTAATGTTAAAATTGTACACGGCATTGGTGAGACCAAATCTGGAGTATGGTGTACAATTTTGGTCGCCCAATTATAGGAAGGATGTCAACAAAATAGAGAGAGTACAGAGGAGATTTACTAGAATGTTGCCTGGGTTTCAACAACTAAGTTACAGAGATAGGTTGAATAAGTTAGGTCTTTATTCTCTGGAGCGCAGAAGGTTAAGGGGGGACTTGATAGAGGTCTTTAAAATGATGAGAGGGATAGACAGAGTTGACGTGGACCAGCTTTTCCCTTTGAGAATAGGGAAGATTCAAACAAGAGGACATGACTTCAGAATTAAGGGACAGAAGTTTAGGGGTAACATGAGGGGGAACTTCTTTACTCAGAGTGGTAGCGGTGTGGAATGAGCTTCCAGTGGAAGTGGTGGAGGCAGGTTCATTGGTATCATTTAAAAATAAATTGGATAGGCATATGGATGAGAAGGGAATGGAGGGTTATGGTATGAGTGCAGGCAGGTGGGACTAAGGCGAAAAAAAATTTGTTCGGCATGGACTTGTAGGGCCGAGATGGCCTGTTTCCGTGCTGTAATTGTTATATGGTTATATGTTATATGGTTATATGTTATATGGTTATATGTTAAACATCCTCCAAACCTGAGGGAACATCTGTAATGGATTTGTTTATGGAATACCAGAAACATGCATATGTGTTATGGGTATACAACACTTCACTTGCTACTGCTTGGATGTGACTTGGACAGGGGCTGACAAGGGGGCGCAGCGGAGAGCTACTGCCTTAAGAGGCCGTCCCACTGTACGAGGTCATTCACCAGCTCTCCCGAGTTGGCCCTGATTGGAACACGGAGATTTACGGTAATGGCCACTCGTGGGAACTCGGGGCTCTCGTGGACATTTTTTCAACACGTTGAAAAATCTTCACGAGCTTACCGCGTTTCCCGAGTACCTGCCGTTAGCGTTACGAGCCGCTAAGAGACGTCCCAGAGCTCCGACGTACATTCCACGAGTTTGATTTTTTTTTTAACTTGGGAGAGCTCTTGGGTAAACTCGCACAGTGGGACAGGCCCTTTACAGCTCCAGAGGCCCGGGTTCGATCCTGACTGACTTGTCTGTACAGAATTTGTACGTTCTAACTGTAACCTGCTTGAGTTTTCTCCGAGATCTTCGGTTTCCTCCCACACTTCAAAGACGCGCAGGTTTGTGGGCTAACTGTCCTCTGTAAATTGTCCCCCAGTGAGGGAATTAGATTTAGCTCTTAGGGTAAAGGAAACAAGGGATATGGGGGAGGAAGCAGGAACGGGGTACTGATTTTGGATGATCAGCCATGATCATATAGAAACATAGAAATTAGGTGCAGGAGTAGGCCATTCGACCCTTCGAGCCTGCACCGCCATTCAATATGATCATGGCTGATCATCCAACTCAGTATCCCGTACCTGCCTTCTCTCCATACCCCCTGATCCCCTTAGCCACAAGGGCCACATCTAACTCCCTCTTAAATATAGCCAATGAACTGTGTGGCCTCAACTACCCTCTGTAGGGTGCCAGCTTTGAGACAGAGTTCAAAATGGGTTCAGTCTGAAGCAATCCATATTGCACAAGGAAGCTTTGAATGAAGACGGGTCAAACTCACCCTCCTTATCTTCAGTCGACTCCAAGGGTTTCATTGCTGTAAAGGCCAAAAATAAGCTTGGTTAGTGAAAAGTAGAACCACATGTTTCCCACTCAATTCTACGTGGAACCATCTTGGGAAGAATTATGACATTGCACGGACATTGTTACTCATCAAGTCTAGCAAGACTTAGTAAAACCAGCCTTACCTGGTTCATTTACTGAGCTAGTTTGGGACAACAAGGCCTAACTGTACAAGGGGGTGGGGTCAACAAGCAGAGGTCATGGGTTAAAGGTTGGGTGGGGGGGTTAGTTTTAGTTTATAATTTCAGCGTGGAAACATAGAAAATAGGTGCAGGAGTAGAGGCCATTCGGCCCTTCGAGCCTGCACCGCCATTCAATAGGAAATAGGGCCGAAACCCAAAGGAAATAGGCAACGTTTCGGGACGAAACGTTGCCTATTTCCTTCGCTCCATAGATGCTGCTGCACCCGCTGAGTTTTTGGCTGATCATCCAACTCAGTATCCCATCCCTGCCTTCTCTCCATACCCCCTGATCCCTTTAGCCACAAGGGCCACATCTAACACCCTCTTAAATATAGCCAATGAACTGTGTGGCCTCAACTACCTTCTGTGGCAGAGAATTCCACAGATTCACCACTCTCTCTGTGTGTAAAAAAAAATGTTTTTCTCATCTCGGTCCTAAAAGGCTTCCCTCTTAACCTTAAACTGTGTGTGTGGCCCCTTGTTCTGGACTTCCGATTCAGATTCAGATTCATTTTAATTGTCATTGTCAGTGTACAGTACAGAGACAACGAAATGCATTTAGCATCTCCCTTGAAGAGCGACATAGCAAACGATTTGAATTAAAAAAATAATAATAAGTGTCCGGGGGGGGGGGGGGTGGTGATTGGCAGTCACCGAGGTACGTTGTTGAGTAGAGTGACAGCCGCCGGAAAGAAGCTGTTCCTCGACCTGCTGGTTCGGCAACGGAGAGACCTGTAGCGCCTCCCGGATGGTAGGAGGGTAAACAGTCCATGGTTGGGGTGAGAGCAGTCCTTGGCGATGCTGAGCGCCCTCCGCAGACAGCGCTTGCTTTGGACAGACTCAATGGAGGGGAGCGTGGAACCGGTGATGCGTTGGGCAATTTTCACCACCCTCTGCAATGCCTTCCGGTCGGAGACAGAGCAGTTGCCATACCATACTGTGATGCAGTTGGTAAGGATGCTCTCAATGGTGCAGCGGTAGAAGTTCACCAGGATCTGAGGAGACAGATGGACCTTCTTCAGTCTCCTCAGGAAGAAGAGACGCTGATGAGCCTTCTTGATCAGAGTAGAGGTATTGTGGGTCCAAGAGAGGTCATCGGAGATGTTGACTCCCAGGAACCTGAAGCTAGAAACACGTTCCCCAACATCAGGAAGAATCTTCCTGCATCTAGCCTGTCCAGCCCCTGAAGAATTTTGTACTTTACTACAGGCCCTTTGGCCCATCGAGTCCGCACCAGCCAGCAATCCACATTTTGGTCTGTTGCTAGCCTGTCCCGCTGAGTTACTCCAGCATTTTGTGGATTTGTTCTTCATGCATCTTGTGGGTGTAAACCAGCATCTTCAGTTCCTTCCTACACGCGAATGGGTGACTGTCTGCTTCGGACGAAACTTCCATCTGAAGAAGGGTTCCAACCCAAAACATCGCCCGTCCATATTCTCCCGAGATGCTGCCTGACCCGTTGAGTCACTCCAGCACTTTGTGTCTATCTTCAGTGTGAACCAGCATCTGCAGTTCCCTCTCACACATAATACAGGGGAGGGGGGTGTGATATGGATTATGTGTAGGCAGACAAGAGTTGGTCTTGACATCTTGGTGTTCGACTCTGGCATTGCGAGCCTACATACATGGGGCCACTCACCATTCCCGCCATTAATACACATGACAAGCTTTCCAATGGAATGCACTTAATGATGAAGAAGGGTCTCGACCCGAAACGTCACCCGTTCCTTCTCTCCAGAGATGCTGCCTGTCCCGCTGAGTTACTCCAGCGTTTTGTGTCTCCCTTCCACTTAGCGATAAGCTTGGCTTAACATCTCTTCACAGTTCACTGGGAATTCTTCCAGTCAATCATAGACCATTGCAAATGAAAGTAGCAAATGGTAAATATGAAGGATCTTATAAGCTTTAAGTTAATCTTTGGACTTAAAAAAACATATCAATAAAAATTATACACACACACACACACACACCACACCACACACGCGCACACACACGCACACACACACACACACACACACACACACACACACACACACACACACACACACACACACACACACCATACACACCACACACCATACACACCACACACGTGCACACACACACAAACGCACACACACACGCACACACACACGCACATATAGTATATTATATAGTGGACACACACACACACACACAGTTCAAAGAGCTCCATTTACTGGAAACTGAATTTCAATTCTGCTCTGATGCTTTTGAAAGGTTTAAGTCAGATTTTTCCAGTTGGAATAATGAGAGGAAAAATGCAAATAAATAAATGGGTTCAAACTGGCTGCTGATTGCTTGGTGGTGCCAATGTTATTTGCCACTTGTTGCTTTTCATAACTGACTTGTCCAATTAACCCTGGCGATCTCCAGTCACTGTGGTTTGAATGCCGTGGTGATTCCATCAAATGATTCCATTCTGGATCCTTGCATGGAATCCTCCCTGATTAGATCGGATGATTCAATCATATCTCTCTGCACAAAGACACACAGTGGGTGGGTGGGTGTATGGAACGAGCTGCCGGAACAGGTACAGTAGCTGAGGCAGCGACTATAACAACACATAGAAGACATTTGGACAGGTGCCATGGAAGTAGGAAAAACGTTCCCAATGTTGGGGGAGTCCAGAACCAGGGGCCACAGTCTAAGAATAAAGGGGTGGCCATTTAAAACTGAGATGTGCAAAAAAATGTTTTCACCCAGAGAGTTGTGTATTTGTGGCATTCTCTGCCACAGAAGGCAGTGGAGGCCAATTCATTGGCTTGATGCCCCCAGAACAAGGGGTCACACAGTTTAAGGATAAGGGGGAAAATCGTTTAGGACCGAGATGAGAAAAACTTTTTTTTTCACACACAGAGAGTGGTGAATCTGTGGAATTCTCTGCCACAGGAGGTAGTTGAGGCCACACAGTTCATTGGCTATATTTAAGAGGGAGTTAGATGTGGCCCTTGTGGCTAAAGGGGATCAGGGGGTATGGAGAGAAGGCAGGGATGGGATACTGAGTTGGATGATCAGCCATGATCATATTGAATGGCGAATGGTGCAGGCTCGAAGGGCCGAATGGCCTCTACTCCTGCACCTGTTGTCGATGTTTCTATGTAACATCAGTCTGAAGAAGGGTCTCGACCTGAAACGTCACCTTTTCTCCATAGATGCTGCCTCGCCCGCTGAGTCTCTCCTGCATTTTGTGTCTACTGTAAATTGTCCCTTGTGTGTGTGTGTGTGTGTATGTGTGATAGCGTTGATGGGCGGGGATCGCTGGTCGGCACGGACGCGGTGGACCGAAGGGCCTGTTTCCACGCTGTGTCTCTAAACTAAACCATTTGTCAGCACTCGTAGCAGAGTTGTCACCCTCTAACCAGTGTGCATCATTGAGTGGCTGTGACCTTTGGAGCCAAGAGCTGTCACATTTCCCCTAACAAGAAGCTAACACTCCCATCTACAGCACAGCACATTAGCTCCCCAGCTCCTAAATCACAAAACCTGGTAGACAGGATAAATATTTAATGAGAAACACTGGTGTGAGCTAATAATCAATTGATCATTACAGCCTGAAGACAAGCACCAAGCAAACACTGTCTCCAGTAATCTCCACTGTCAATCTTCAATATTGCATCATATTTAAAATCCAGCAAAATGCACTCTGTTAATACGTAATAAAATGCCAGATTTTGCACCTTCTACAAATAGCAAAGGTTGGACCCAAAGTCGGTGAATCGAGGTCCAGAGCAAAGATCGCACAGCGAGCAAGACAGCCTGTAGGGCCGCTACGAACTCGACGAAAAAGATATAGAACGGTCGCGGGCAGATTCGCGGGTCATTTCCGGCCCCATTTCCGTAACCGGCTTCCGTCTCCGCGCCAAAGATCCCGTCACAGCGGAGCAACGATACACGTGCGGAGACGGAAACATCCTCGTGAAAATCAAAGTTCTTTGGTAAAAATCTTCTCCTCATTTTCAGAATTTTAATTTATTAACACAAACTGTTCCCCCGCAACGTTGATTACACTGCGGGTCGGGTGGGGTCGGGTTACTGAAATGGATGAAAGAAAGGCCCACGTTCCGCTCCGTTGCGTACTACACGTCAGCCCATTGCCTGTTTTGATGCTGTTGTAAGTCTGGCTCTGTGATAGAATGTGATAGAATAGGCACACACAACATAACTGCCATTACTTGCAAACGTACCTGTCCTTGCTTCCGTATCTCCCGCACCATCTTCTGCAATTAAACAAACAACCCTTGTTAAACATGGATGTCCAAGCAGACCCAATCGAACCGAAAATCTCCCCATCACAACGTGGGTTTTCTCCGAGAACTTCAGTCTCCTCCCACACTCCAAAGACGTACAAGGTCGATGGTTAATTGGCTTGGTGTATGTGTAAATTGTCCCTAGTGTGTGTAGGGTAGTGTTAGTGTGCGGGGATCGCTGGTCGGTACAGACTCAGTGGGCCGTAGGGCCTGTTTCCACGCTGTTTCTCTAAACTAAACTAAATATCTATCAAAGGTACGCAAAAAAGCTGGAGAAACTCAGCGGGTGCAGCAGCATCTACGGAGCGAAGGAAATAGGCAACGTTTCGGGTCGAAACCCGGAAGGAAATAGGCAACGTTTCGGGTCGAAACCCGGAAGGGTTTCGTCCCGAAACGTTGCCTATTTCCTTCGCTCCATAGATGCTGCTGCACCCGCTGAGTTTCTCCAGCATTTTTATCTACCTTCGATTTTCCAGCATCTGCAGTTCCTTCGTGAACACTAAATATCGATCAATCCATGTCTATCTCTCCCTATCAATCCAAATAATCTATCTATCTACTATCAACGTCATTGGTGACCCTCGGACTATCCTTGATCGGACTTTGCTGGCTTTACCTTGCACTAAACGTTATTCCCTTATCATGTACACTGTAAATGGATCGATTGTATTCACGTGTACACAAAATTGCTGGAGAAACTCAGCGGGTGCAGCAGCATCTATGGAGCGAAGGAAATAGGCGACGTTTCGGGCCGAAACCCTTCCTCAGACTGATGGAGGGGTGGGGGGGGGGGAGAAGGAAGGAAAAAGGGAGGAGGAGGAGCCCGAGGGCGGGGGGATGGGAGGAGACAGCTCGAGGGTTAAGGAAGGGGAGGAGCAAAATTGGGAGAATTCAACGTTCATGCCATCCGGACGCAAGCAACCCAGGCGGAATATGAGGTGCTGTTCCTCCAATTCCCGGTGTTGCTCACTCTGGCAATGGAGGAGACCCAGGACAGAGAGGTCGGATTGGGAATGGGAGGGGGAGTTGAAGTGCTGAGCCACCGGGAGTTCAGGTAGGTTATTGCGGACTGTGAGCGGAGGTGTTTGGCGAAAAGATCGCCCAACCTCCGCTTAGTCTTGTAATCATGTATTGGCTTTCTACTGACTGGGTTAGCACGCAACAAAAGCTTTTCACCGTACCTCGGTACACGTGACAATAAACTAGTGAACTCTCAGTCTACCTACAGTATATCTATTTCTCTATCCATATCAATCTCTCCATATCTATCTCCATGTCTCTCCAACTATCGGTCTATCCATCACCAGCTGCCTCAGTCCACTCAAACCACAGATGACTAAAGTTATCTTCTGGTCAACAGGTGGACTCAAAAAGCTGGAGTAACTCAGCGGGACGGGCAGCATCTCTGGAGAGAAGGAATGGGTGCCGTTTCGGGTCGAGACCCTTCTACAGACATTCTGGTCAACATTTACCCACAGTTAGCCATTGAAAACAAGTTCATATACTCATGAAGTTTGTGAGTTCTTGTCATGTTAAAATCACACCATGATTTTTGAATTTAGAGCAACACCACCCATAGTGGAGAGGTTTGTCTCCCTGCTTGTGATGTACTTTGGGATGTTGTGAGATGCTGTGTCTAAATTCAATTACCAGGAGATAATGAGATGACCAGACATCACTGCAGCACAGGGTCAATGCAAGATGAATGCAGGCTCTGTATTAGTAATTACAGCTCAAAGATGCTTTCATTAGCGACTGAGACCCAGTGAAGAGCTCTTCATACAAGGGTTTGAACACAAACAGTGTAGTAGCTGTTAATCTGTCCACTCAGTGCATGCAATACCATCCGTGGCACAGCATGATGGCGCAGCGGCTGTGTCGCTGCCTCACTGCGCCAGAGGCCCGCGTTAAATAACGGCCACGGGTGCTCTCTGTACGGAGTTTGCACGTTCTCCCCGTGACCTGCGTGGGTTTTCTCCGGGTGCTCCGGTTTCCTCCCACACCAAATGCATGCAGGTTTGTAGGTAAATTGGCTTTGTACAATTGTAAATTGTCCCTAATGTGTGTAGGATAGTATTTATGTGGGGGGAACGCTGGTCGGTCGGTGGGCCGAAGGGCCTGTTCGCACGCTGTATATTTTTAATGCAGAGATAGATAGATTCTTAGGTACACAAAAAAGCTGGAGAAACTCAGCAGGTGCAGCAGCATCTATGGAGCGAAGGAAATAGGCGACGTTTCGGGCCAAAACATTGCCTATTTCCTTCGCTCCATAGATGCTGCCGCACCCGCTGAGTTTCTCCAGCACTTTTGTCTACCTTCGATTTTCCAGCATCTGCAGTTCCTTCCGACACAATGGTTAATGAGTGCAGCAGCATCTATGGAGCGAAGGAAATAGGCGACGTTTCAGGCCGAAACCCTGAAGGAAATAGGCAACGTTTCAGGCCGAAACCCTGAAGGAAATAGGCAACGTTTCAGGCCAAAACCCTGAAGGAAATAGGCAACGTTTGAGGCCGAAACCCTGAAGGAAATAGGTAACGTTTCGGGCCGAAACCCTTTTGGGTTTCGGCCCGAAACGTCGCCTATTTCCTTCGCCCCATAGATGCTGCTGCACCCGCTGAGTTTCTCCAGCACTTCCATTTTCCAGCATCTGCAGTTCCTTCTTAAACATTTAGCCACAAACAAACTGGATTTTAATTCACGAATATTGGAAAGTCTCTCGCTATTATCCATGGTACGATTTGCAGCTTTGATGTTTTTCTGCAGCTTGTTTCAAAGGCCAGTTCAAGCTCGCTGTTTCTGAGTTTGTTATTCCACTGCCATCACTTTGAAGTACTTGAGGAAAAAATGTGGGGGGAGAAAAATGTAACAGGTCTGTCTGTGGACTACAATGGATGTGGACTTGGGGGATACAGTGACCTCTTTCCATGTTCTAGCAATCTTTTCATTTGTGTTTGCTTTCATGTGACATATGTTGTCCCCCAGACACCACATTGTATCTGGTAGAAGATATCTTTAGATATAATTATTGGCTTACCCCTACCATCCCTTGAATCACTTTACCATAAACGGACATTACACAGAGCCCGCAAGGTCATCTCTGATCCTACTCACCCTGCACACTATGCCTCTGGGAGGCGCTACAGGACAATTGCCTCAAAAACAAGGTTACACAAAAAAGCTGGAGAAACTCAGCGGGTGCAGCAGCATCTATGGAGCGAAGGAAATAGGCAACGTTTCGGGCCGAAACCCTTCTTCAGACTGATCGGGGGCGGGGATGGGTGGGGACAAGAAAGGGAAAAGGAGGAGTAGCCAGAAGGCTGGGGGATGGGAGGAGACAGCAGGGGGGCTGAGGAAGGGGAGGAGACAGCAAGGACTAACAAAATTGGGAGAATTCGATGTTCATGCCCCCGGGGTGCAGACTCCCCAAACGGAATATGAGGTGCTGTTCCTCCTCAAAAACAAACCGCTTTAAAAACAGTTTCATTCCCACTGCAATTAACATTTTAAACTCTGTACGGTGAGGAATGAAAATAAGCATGGCCCTTATGTATTATGTGATGCGTCTGTCTGTATGTATATCTATGCTATATGTTTAATGTTTGATGAAATGTTGGAACCTGTACCGAGCTGTACTGATAAGAAATTCCACCAGCCTGGCTGTGTGGTCATTAAAATACAATACAATACAATAGACACAAAAAAGCTGGAGTAACTCAGCGGGACAGGCAGCATCTCTGGAGAGAAGGAACGGGTGATGTTTCGGGTGGCCCAAAACGTCACCCATTCCTTCGCTCCAGAGATGCTGCCTGTCCCGCTGAGTTACTCCAGCTTTTTTGTGACCATCTTTGGACTGACGTTTCGGGTCGAAACCCTTTCTTCAGACTGAGAGTCAGGGGAAAGGGAAATGAGAGGAATGGAGCAGCTGGGCTTGTACACTCTGTGGAGTTTAGAAGGATGAGAGGGCATCTCATTGAAACATTTAAGATTGTTGAGGGTTTGGACACACTAGAGGCAGGAAACATATTCCCGATGTTGGGAGAGTCCAGAACCAGGGGCCACACACACAGTTTAAGAATAAGGAGTAAGCCATTTAGAACGGAGACGAGGAAACACTTTTTCTCACAGAGTGGTGAGTCTGTGGAATTCTCTGCCTCAGAGGGCGGTGGAGGCCGGTTCTCTGGATGCTTTCAAGAGAGAGCTAGATAGGGCTCTTAAAGATAGCGGAGTCAGGGGATATGGGGAGAAGGCAGGAACGAGGTACTGATTGGGGATGATCAGCCATGATCACATTGAATGGCGGTGCTGGCTCGAAGGGCCGAATGGCCTCTTCTCCTGCACCTATTGTCTATTTTCTATTGTCACCCGTACTAATCAACAATCTATCTATCTCTGCCTTAAAAATATCCGCTGACTTGGCCTCCTGCACAGCCTTCAGTGGCAAAGAATTCCACAGATTCACCACCCTCTCAGTTAGATAGATCAATATTCAAACTGCTGGGTTGTAAACTGCCCAGGTGAAATACGAGATGAAAGCGCGATAACTTTAGGATTGAGTTCCCATGCCCACTTTGCACGTTCCCAGCATGGATGTTGTCTCTTCTGTAGTTTGTACCATCTTGTTATTGCCGATTCTGGGAATGATCTGAGAAAAGTCTCGACCCGGAACGTCACCCGTTCCTGCTCTCCGTGGTTGCTGCCCGTCCCGCTGAGTTACTCCAGATTTTTGTGTCTGTCTAACCAGCTGTGGAACACAACAGCCACACTGACAGGAACTACCAAAGGCGACATGGCAATCTCTCCCTCCCTTGGGAAGATGCTGTTATGAAAATAACTTTCAGCAAATTTGTTTCCTCCCAGCAGTAGTTAATGAGTGGTAGTGAACACAATAAGAGGCAGTGCTGTTAGTGATACATCGGGCCAGATGCTCTTGTTTATCTCCAAAGCTGAGGACAGATCTCGCTGCCATCTCCCTGTGAGCGTTTGACAATTTAATGCAAAAAATGACAAGGCAATGAGCGATTAGTACAAACGCCTGTGTCAAACATGATGCCAAGTTACAGTGATGTCATCTGCCTCCACACCATCCATAACACAAAAGGTGGTGGGTGTACGGAACGAGCTGCCAGAGGGCTGGGACTAGCCCAACGTTGAAGGAACAGTTAGACGGGTACATGGATAGGACAGCTTTGGAGGGATAGGTGGGACTAGTGTAGCTGGGATAGGTAGACACAAATGCTGGAGAAACTCAGCGGGTGCAGCAGCATCTATGGAGTGATGGAAATAGGCAACGTTTCGGGCCGAAACCCTTCTTCAGACTGATGTGGTGGGGGGGGGGGGGAGAAGAAAGGAGAAAGGAAGAGGAGGAGCCCGAGGGCTGAGGGAGAGCTGAGAAGGGGAGGAGACAGCAAGGGCTACCGGAAATTGGAGAAGTCAATGTTTATGCCACTAGGGTGCAGACTGCCCAAGCGGAATATGAGGTGCTGCTCCTCCAGTTGGCCGGTATGGGCAAGTTGGGCCGAAGGGCCTGTTTCCACGCGGTATTGCATCTTTATCCCTCTCTTCCCTGCACTTTGCTGTAACATTCCTCTCTCTGCCTAGGATAGCCGGGGTGACATCAGTTTGTTGGGTATTAAATGAAGCTGCCCACATGTAACGGTCGTGGGAGAATCGCACAGATTCACCACCCTCTGACTAAAGAAATAGTATACGGCCGATCGCTGGTCGGCATGGACTCGATGGGCCGAAGGGCCTGTTTCCACATTGTTTCAAATATAACAATTCTTTGCGGGTTTTATTTTTTGTTTGCTGATTGTAAGAAGACAAAATTCTGCGAACAGATGGGTTATTCGATGTAACAAGCGGGAGAAAAGCTGTCGCCATCTATTTATCTCGTTTGAAGAAAACAACAAACGTTATTTTTCAGCGAAGCAATCAAAATATTGCGGCCTTTCCAACAAGATGGCGTACAAACCATCCCGTGGGAAATGTCCATCTCTTCTGTGGACCAGTGTATGTCCTGTTCATAGAGTCCCCAAGGCCCAAGGCTCCAGTGCTTCTACGCAGCGGCGGTGGAAAGCATCTTGTCCGGGAATATTACCATCTGGTTTGGGAATTGCTCTGCCAAGGACAAGAAGGCTCTGCAGAGAGTAGTGCGTTCGGCCGAACGCACTATGGGAACTTCACTCACCCCCCTGCAGGAACTATACAACAGGAGGTGCAACTCCAGAGCAAACAAAATCATGGGAGACCCCTTCCACCCCTGCAACGGACTGTTCCAGCCGCTACGGTCAGGCAAACGCCTCCGTTGCCATGCGGTGAGAACGGAGAGGTTGAGAAGGAGTTTCTTCCCAGAGGCAATTCGGACTGTAAACGCCTATCTCACCAGGGACTAACTCTACTGAACGTTTTTCCTTCCATTATTTATTATGTAAAAGAATATGTGTGTTATGATTGTGTTTATAATTTGTTTGGTTGTTTTGTTGTTTGTCTTTTGCACAAAAGTCCGCGAGCATTGCCACTTTCATTTCACTGCACATCTCGTATGTGTATGTGACAAATAAACTTGACTCAACTTGCCCACTATCACAAGGAGAACCTGCAAACTCCGTACAGACAGCACCCGCAGTCAAGATCGAACCCGGGTCTCTGGCACTGCAAGGATAACAGTTGGATGAATGGGTTAGCATATGATGAGCGTTTGACAGCGCTGGGCCTGTACTCGCTGGAGTTTAGAAGGTTGAGGGGAGGGACCTCATTGAAACGTACAGAATAATGAAAGGCATCGATAGAGTGGATGTGGAGAGGATGTTTCCACTGGTGGGAGAGTCTAGGACCAGAGGTCGCAGCCTCAGAATTAAAGGGCACTCTTTTCGAAAGGAGGTGAGGAGGAACTTCTTTAGTCAGAGGGTGGTGAATCTGTGGAACTCATTGCCACAGAGGGCTGTGGAGGCCACAAGTCAGTGGATATTTTTAAGGCTGGGATAGACAGACTCTTGATGAGAACGGGTGTCGAGGGTTATGGGGAGAAGGCAGCAAAAAGGGATCAGCCATGATTGAATGGTGGAGTGGACTCGATGGGCTGAACGGCCCAAAACATCACCCATTCCTTTTCTCCAGAGATGCTGTCTGTCCCACTGAGTTACTCCAGCATTTTGTGTCTGTCTACTGTGCAGTTCCTTCCTGCATGAGTTATACACAAGTCTTTCTCTCTCCGCCTTCAGTTACTATTCAATGCAAATCACTCCATTATTGGGTGACAAGGTGGCCCAGCGGTAGAGTTGCAGCCTCACAGCGCCAGAGACCCGGGTTCCATCCTGACTACGGGTGCTGTCTGTACGGAGTTTGTACGTTCTCCCTGTGACCAGCGTGGGTTTTCTCCGGGTGCTCCAGGTTTCCTCCCACACTCCAAAGACGTACAGGTTTGCAGGTTTAGTGGCTTGGTAAAAATTGCACAAATGTAAAATTGTCCCCAGTGTGTGCAGGGTAGTGTATCAGTGCTAGGGGAATCGCTGGTCGGCACGGACTCGGTGGGCCGAAGGGCCTGTTTCCTCGTTGTCTCTGAAACTAAAAACTATTGCCAGTACTTCAATGTTTGCAATTTTATTCTGTGGATTTATGGAGCACATCAACTCCACGTACACCTCTAATAGGCAAGTGTTTTGATGTGAGCTCTCTGATAATTAATAATTTGTTAATTTGTGAGCAGCTCCAGTTCCTGAGCAGTCAGGCCTGTGGGATTTTCATCAAAGGACTCTTTGCTTTCTAAGTGTGTACAAGATATGTACATATATAAGCATTATGCATGCATGTGGGGCATGCACATATTTACACCATCAACCCAATTTTTGAAGTGAAATAATTTTAAAACATTGAATGAAATAATGCAAATAATTATGTCAGAATTTTTGTTGTGAAGATTTTCATCTTTAAAATCATTTAAAATTAGAATGTGTCTGTACACATGCAAATGTCAGTGCCAAGATTTTCTCTTTCTGTATGTAAATATTATTCAATGCAAATCACTCCATTATTGGGTGGCAAGGTGGCGCAGCAGTAGAGTTGCTGCCTCACAGTGCCAGAGACCCAGGTTCGATCCTGTCTACGGGTGCTGTCTGTGTGGAGTTTGCACGTTCTCCCCGTGACCTGCGTGGGTTTTCTCTGGGTGCCCTGGTTTCCTCCCACACTCTAAAGATGTACAGGTTTGATGAAGGGTCTCGACCCGAAACGGTACCCATACATTCTCTGCCTGTCCCGCTGAGTTGCTCCAGCTTTTTGTGTCTATCTATCAGTTCTCCAATCCATGCCTTGCGATGTCAATCTGATATTTATTTTAGTTTAGTTTAGTTTAGAGATACAGCGCGGAAACAGGTCCTTTGGTCCACCGAGTCCACGCCGACCAGCGATCACCCCTTACACGCACACTATTCTACACCCGCGGGACAATTTACAACTTTTACTGAATTAACCTACAAACCTGCACGTCTTTGGAGTGTGGGAGGAAACCGGAGCACCCGGAGAAAACCCACACTGTCAGAGGCAGAATGTACAGACTCCGTACAGACAGCAGCCGTTCAAACCCGGTTCTCTGGCGCTGTGAGGCAGCAACTCTACCGCTGCGCCACCTACTTACTGATAACTAATAAGCCGATACTATTGCTTAAGGTGAGCTTCAAACGTGGTGAAAATCTGATGACTTTGAGACTCGTTGTCACTCAATGGTGTGTTATTAAATGGCGTTGATTAATTTTGTGAAGTAATTTTATAAAAGCGTTCAGTTGCTACTGTGTGAATGATCAGCGCTACATGTTTGAGCAACAACTTTGTCATTTGCTGGTGGCCTGAAGTTCAATTCATGAACTGCATCCCTTTCCACTCATTCAACCACAACTTACTATTTAGCAACATCGCCAAACTCAGACCCTCTCTCACACCTCCCGCTGCTGAATAACTCATCCATGCCTTCATCTCCTCCCGACTAGACTACTGCAACTCACTTCTCCTTGGCATCAGCTCCACCTACATCAACCGACTCCAACTGGTCCAGAACGCAGCCGCCCGACTCATCACCCACACCAAATCCTGGCATCACATCACTCCAGTCCTCAAACAACTTCACTGGCTTCCCATCTCCCACCGGATCACCTACAAAATCCTGGTCCTCACCTACAAAGCCCTCCACCATCTGTCCCCCCCATATTTCACTGACCTCCTCTCCCCCTACCAACCCTCACGGTCCCTCAGATCCACATCAGCCGGTCTCCTCTCCATCCACAAGTCCAACCTACGCAGTTTTGGGGACAGAGCCTTCTCCAGGGCAGCTCCCAGGCTCTGGAACTCCCTCCCCCAACTGATCCGCAATTCCGTGTCCCTCACCATCTTCCAGTCCCGCCTCAAGACCCATCTCTTCACCTCTGCCTATCCTTAGCCCCACGTCCCCCTCCCTTTTCATCTGTGCTTGAATTGCCTCATATTGTGTTTTGTATTGAATTCTGTCTTTACTTTGTGTACTAGTCATGTCTCTACTATTTATTTCATTCCCCTTACACATTTTTCCTCTACCTGCTAAATTTTTGTAAGGTGTCCTTGAGACTCTTGAAAGGCGCCCATAAATTAAATTTATTATTATTATTATTGCTATTAAAAACACCCATATTGATCAAACTAAGGAAATTGAAGAATGGCTTCATTTATCTATTTATTAATAATCCAATATCTCGAGGGGGGGGGATGGACAAACGGGGAGCTGGCGTGAATAATGTGTACACTTTGTGACTTTGCCCTTTATGTAGCGACTATTCGCATACCTTGGGCCGGCAAGCAAAGGATTTCATTGTGATTTGTCATCAGTTCATTCATTCTAGAGGAGGAAACATTAGTCTCGAAGCTGGGGACTCTCATCAGACTTACCTGTCAGAGGACACGCTGGAGGCAGGAAACATGTTCCCGATGTTGTGGGAGTCCAGAACCAGGGGCCACACACACACAGTTTAAGAATAAGGGGTAAGACATTTAAAACGGAGATGAGGAAACACTTTTTCTCACAGAGAGTGGTGTCTGTGGAATTCTCTGCCTCACGGAGGGCAGTGGAGGCCGGTTCAAGAGAGAGCTAGATAGGGCTCTTAAAGATAGCGGAATCAGGGGATATGGGAAGGCAGGAACGGGGTACTGATTGTGGATGATCAGCCATGATCACATTGAATGACGGTGCTGGCTCGAAGGACCGAATGGCCTACTCCTGCACCTATTGTCTATTGTCTATTGTAAGGGGGAGAAGGCAGGAGAATGGGGTTGAGAGTAGAGGTTGAGAAGGAGTTTCTTCCCAGAGGCAATTCGGACTGTAAACACCTTTCTCACCAGGGACTAACTCTACAGAACGTTTTTCCTTCTATTATTTATTATGTAAAAGAATATGTGTGTTATGATTGTGTTTGTAATTTGTTTGGTTGTTTTGTTGTTCCGCGAGCATTGCCACTTTCATTTCACTGCACATCTCGTATGTGTATGTGACAAATAAACTTGACTTGACTTGACTTGAGATCAGCCATGATTGAATGGCGGAGTAGACTTGATGGGCCGAATGGCCTAATTCCGCTCGGGTCACCTACAAAACATGGACTCACCTCCCTCGTCCTTGCAGCTCTGCTGAATCTTCCTCCTGCACACGTAGCCCAGCGCAGCCAACAACGCCAGCAGGCAGATGGACAGGCCGACAGTCAGCCACAAGGCCACGGCTGGGAACCTCAGGTGCTGCCCTGTGGTGGAGAGAGACAGAGAACAGGTGGGCCACAGCGCTGGGCAGATTCACAGGAGCACAATAGATCACAACCTGAAAACGTCACCCATTCCTTCTCTCCAGAGACGCTGAATAACTCCGGCATTCTGTGTCTATCTTCGGTGTAAACCAGCATCTGAAGTCCCTAATCTTTAAGAAAGAACTGCAGATGCTGGTAAAATCGAAGGTAGACACAAAATGCTGGAGTAACTCAGCGGGACAGGCAGCGTCTCTGGAGAGAAGGAATGGGTGACGTTTTGGGTTGAGACCCTTCTTCAGACTGACTGTAAAAGGCTTCAAATTTCTTTAGTCGGAGGACGGTGAATCTGTGGAATTCTTTACCACAGAAGGCCTTGGAGGCCACAAGTCAGTGGATATTTTTAAGGCAGAGATAGGTAGATTCTTGATTAGTGCGGGTGTCAGGGGTTATGGGGAGAAGCCAGGATCGAACCTGGGTCTGTGAGGCAGCAACTCTACCGCTGTGCCGCCCTGTAGGTTAGCCCGAGCTGTCATTGTTGGCGCTGACAGACACCTTTGTCTGTGGGTTGGCATGGTGTGAGTACATGAGCCAGACAGGGACGGGGGGGGGGGGGGGGGGGAGACTGTGTTCAGCGTGGAGTTCCTGGTAGGATCGGAGCACGGTGCAAGCAGCAGACATTTCACTGAGCTCACGGCTGCTCCCTAAAATGGAGTCTTGGTAGTCCACCCACTCTCCTGCACAACACACACCTCCCTCGACCAGTGTGCGGGGATCGCTGGCCGGCACGGGCTCGGTGGGCCGAAGGGCCTGTTTCTGCGCTGTGTCTCACACAGAGAGTGGTGAATCTGTGGAACTCTCTGCCACAGAGGGTAGTTGAGGCCAGTTCATTGGCTATATTTAAGAGGGAGTAAGATGTGGCCCTTGTGGCTAAAGGGATCAGGGGGTATGGAGAGAAGGCAGGTACGGGATACTGAGTTGGATGATCAGCCATGATCATATTGAATGGCGAATGGTGCAGGCTCGAAGGGCCGAATGGCCTCTACTCCTGCACCTAATTTCTATGTTTCTATGTTTCTATGTCTCGAACCTAAACTAAACCATCTGCAGTGTGCAGTGATCGCTGGTCGAGAGCAATGTGAAAACCACAGACTCCAATAACAATGAAGGGCCAATCTATATCTCAACAGATCCATCCGGTTTCAATCAGAAATTGACAATAAATACATTTATTATTGATTATTTAACTACGTCGCTGAATGATTTTGTTGCACAAAGAAACCGCTTTATTTTACACATCAGGATTGGTGTGGTCGGGACACAAATCTATTTCCCGGGACACTCAAGCCACATTTGTCCTCGGAGCTCGATTGTACAATTAAAGGCAACGTGGAGCCGGTGTTTACTGCACCACAGACTCTCATCCGCAAGAAATTGGATAGGAATTTATTGCAACAACCACACCAACTGTTAAAATGTGGATTAGGAATATAATGGACATAGCACGCCTTGAAGAAACGAGACTCCGCCTAATAGATAAATATGACCAATTCTTAAGGAGTTGGTCTCCTTTCATCGACTTTTTGGAATCATGTGATGCAGCGGTACCGTAAAGATTGCTGATTTCAGTTCATGACGCGGATAGATCTACATCTCCGAATACAGATGTGAAAAATTCTCTTTTAAGGGGCCTTCTCTCCTATTTCTACTTCCCACTTTCTCTCTTCCTTTTTTTATTTTTTATATATATACACACTTCACGTTTTTCTACTCTCTACCATCGATTTTTCCACTTTTTCCCCTTTCTATTGTTTTCTTTTTCTTGTCTTGCTTACTTCCTTCTTATAACATAAAACTAGAGGTTGTACATAGAATGGATTACGGTATTACATAGTTGGCACCTAAAATTAGGTTCCACTGTACTGTTTTGTGCTGTATTAACTTCTAATAAAATAAGCAAAAAATAAATAAATAAATGATTGAATGATTGAATAAATAAATAGATAAATAAATGCACAAAGCACTAAACAGAGAGAAAAAGAAAAAAAAGAAAAAAAAGGGGGGGATTTATTGCAACAGAATGCCAGAGAACCAAGATAGACATAAAACGCTGGAGTAACTCAGCGGGACGGGCAGCGTCTCTGGAGCGAAGGAATGGGTGACGTTTCGGGTCGAGACCCTTCTTCAGAAGAGAACCAAGGTTCAATGATAGAAACAATAGGCAGCGGTAGAGTTGCTGCCTCACCGCGCCAGGTTCGATCCTGACCACGGGTGCTGCTGTCTGTACGGAGTTTGTGCGTTCTCCCCGAGGCCAAGCGAGTTTTCTCCGGGTGCTCCAAGATTCCTCCCACACTCCCAAAGACGGGTGGGTTTGTAGATTGATTGGCTTGTGTACATTGTCCCTAGTGTGTGTGTGTGTGGGACATAGACCCAGAGTAGGAGGTGATCGATGGCAGGCGTGAACTTGTTGGGACTGTTTCCCACACGACAACACAAATCTAAACCGAACAAAACTACTCAAAAATGACAGAAATGAGTAAAGAAAACTCAATCGTTGAATCAGTCAGACATCTTTATCGGGAAACCTTGCAGCAAATCACCACGGCAACAGAAAACGGAATAAAAGTATTCATAGAAACATAGAAACATAGTTGCAGGAGGAGGCCATTCGGCCCTTTGAACCAACCCCGCCATTCATTGTGATCATGGCTGATCGTCCCCAATCAATAACCCGTCCTCCCCATATCCCTTGACTCCACTAGCCCCTAGAGATATATCTAACTCTCTCTTAAATCCATCCAGTGATTTGGCCTCCACTGCCCTCTGTGGCAGGGAATTCCACAAATTCACAACTCTCTGGGTGAAAAAGTTTTTTCTCACCTCAGTCTTAAATTGCCTCCCCTTTATTCTAAGACTGTGTGTGCCCCTTGGTTCTGGACTCGCCCAACATTGGGAACATTTTTCCTGCATCTAGCTTGTCCAGTCCTTTTATAATTTTATATGTTTCTATAAGATCCCCCCTCATCCTTCTAAACTCCAGTGAATACAAGCCTAGTCTTTTCAATCTTTCCTCATATGACAGTCCCGCCATCCCAGGGATCAATCTGGTGAACCTACGCTGCACTGCCTCAATCACAAGGATGTCCTTCCTCAAATTAGGAGACCAAAACTGGACACAGAAACCAATGAAGCTTTTTATAAAACTAATGCAAGGCGATGAAAGGTTCAGTCATGTTCCTCAATTGGAAAAGGTAAACATTCAGCAGAAGGCCACGGATGGAGACCGATTGTACAGAGAATCTTCGCCTGCAGATCAGATTCAGATTCAGATTCAATTTAATTGTCATTGTCAGTGTACAGTACAGAGACAACGAAATGCATTAGACAACGAAATGCATTTCGCTGCAACCACTGAAGATGCAACACCTGTCCTTACATCTCCTCTTCTCCTCATCTATGGCTATCAGTTATGACTTTATGAATTCCGTGGGGACAGCACCTGAGTTCAGGATCTAACCCAGGTCCGTGGCGCTGTGAGGCAGCAACTCTACCGCTGCGCTACCGTGAGATGTTTTACACACTATGTGTAGGAGGAGCACTGATCCCAGCGTGGAATTGCCATTAGATGGATCACTGCCCCTTTAAGAACGTGTCAACGTGCGAACAAACTAATTAAATGAAATTAAAGACAAGAAATGATTCGATCGCTCATCGAACGGGAAATAAATTAATTTCAACGGCTGGGAACCAAAATTATTCATATCTGAAACACCAGATAAAACATTTATTAGCGCTGCAGATATTGAACCTGTAAATGTCTGGAATGAACAGAATCCGTCTCTGCTTTGTGACTCCAATAATTAACTTGCGTTGCCATGGTTACGGCAAAAAATTTGAAGGCTTGTAAATCAACGTTTAACGGCACGGGCACGCAGTAAATAACTCTCCTCCACAGAAACGGCGACATAATCTGCCATTCTGGTTATTTTGAGAAATGGGTTTGATTGAGAAGGCCGCCTTCTATGTTGACCTTGTAGAGGTGAGTCCGTCCCATGTGTAAACTCTGCTATCACCCAATCGCTGATATACTCTTTCACCTATTTCTGGAGGTGACTGTGGTCGGCACGGTGGCGCAGCGATAGAGTTGCTGCCTCACAGCGCCAGAGACCCGTATTCGATCCTGACCACGGGCGCTGTCTGTACAGAGTTTGCACGCTCTCCCCGTGACAGCGTGGGTTTTCTCCGGGAGCTCCGGTTTCCCCCACACTCCAATGACGTGCAGGTTCATCGGCTCCTGTAAAGTTGTAAATAGTCCCATCGTGCTGGCGTAGAGGTAGTTCGGTGGTCAGTGCAGACTCAGTGGGCCGCAGACTATTGTCTAAAATCTGCCATTCAGTCATGGCTGATCTATCTCTCCCTCTCAACCCCATTCTCCTGCCTTCTCCCCATAACCCCTGACACCCGCACTAATAAAATATCTACGTGTTTAAGAAGGAACTGCAGATGCTGGAAAATCGAAGGTACACAAAAAAGCTGGAGAAACTCAGCGGGTGCAGCAGCAGCATCTATGGAGCAAAGGAAATAGGCAACGTTTCGGGTCGAAACCCGAAGGGTTTCGGGCCGAAACGTTGCCTATTTCCAGAAGGTTTTCGGGCCCGAAACGTTGCCTATTTCCAGAAGGTTTTCGGGCCCGAAACGTTGCCTATTTCCAGAAGGGTTTCGGGCCCGAAACGTTGCCTATCTCCATCGCTCCATAGATGCTGCTGCACCCGCTGAGTTTCTCCAGCTTTTTTGTGTACCTACTAATAAAATATAATTCAATCTCCGCCTTAAAACTACCCAATGACTTGGACCCCACAGCTGTCTGCGGCATTGAAACCCACAGATTCACCACCCTCCGGCTGAAGAAATTCCTCCTCATTTCCAAGTATATCCGGAAAAATACCCATTGACTTGACCTCCACTGTGATCAACAGTCTTGAACAGACCAGAGATGCATCTCAGTTAGTTTGTATCAGAGATCTGCTGCAATTAGTTCATGCATTCTGATCATGCAGAATCTTCCCACCAGAGAACACACACACACAAGTAATTAAAAATGTTACGAATTCGTAAAAATTTATTCATACGAGATGCAAGGAGTCTAAGCGGCTTGAGTTATAGTTTTACCCCATTCTTGGGAAACATTAATGTTTCCCTGCTTTCTTGTTTATGAAAGCGTTGTTAATGCTCTGGTGGGTTTTATTGGAATTTTTCAGCTGCTTCCATTTAGATTTTAATGTTTCACAGACCATTGACAAACCATAAAAGTAACGAAAAACAAATAAATCATTAATAACCCAATATTATGCCACAATCACAGAATATTAGGTTTCAGCATTAGAACAGGTCATTAATATTATGAGGATTGGATACCGTGACCCAAATTGAACCGATTTATATTCTAGGAGAGAATTCGGGCAATTTTACCAATCCAAGCAGACTACCCTGAATGGTCTAACTCACGAAAGAAACTGCGTTATATTCAAAACTAAATTTAGTGTAGTTTAGAGCAAAGATTCTAGAGGAGCAAGGCAGATCGCTCCAATGGACTGATGTGTAGTACGGATCGGAGCGCAACGGAACGTCACTTCCGCCATTTTAGGAATAAGAACCCCATCTCTGTTATGCCCAAAGATCTTTGGTTTAGAGCTACACCATAGAAACAGGCTCTTTGGTCCTCCGAGCCCATCGGTCACCCGTTCACACTAGTTCTATGTTATCCCAATTTTTTAATCCATTCCCTGCACACGAGAGGCAATTTAGAGAGGTCAATGGACTTACAAACCCCGCACGTCTTTGGGGATTTGAAAGGAAACCGGAGTACCCAGAGGAAACCCACACAGTCACAGGGAGAACGTGCAAACTCCACTCAGTCAGCACCTGTTTGACAAAAATTGTCCCCAGTGTGTGTGTGTGTAGGGTAGTGTTGATGTGCAGGGATCGCTGGTCAACGCAGACCCACTGGGCAGAAGGGCATGTTTCCGCGCTGTACATCTAGAATTTCTATCTGTATATCTAGTCTGTATATTCTATTCTGTATATCTAGTAATTCGCAACTGTCACTGTATAGAAACATAGACAATAGGTGCAGGAGTAGAGGCCATTCGGCCCTTCGAGCCTGCACCGCCATTCGATATGATCATGGCTGATCATCCAACTCAGTATCCTGTACCTGCCTTCTCTCCATACCCCCTGATCCCTTTAGCCACAAGGGCCACATCTAACTCCTTCTTAAATATGGCCAATGAACTGGCCTCAACTACCTTCTGTGGCAGAGAATTCCACAGATTCACCACACTCTGTGTAAAAAATGATTTTCTCATCTCAGTCCTAAAAGACTTCCCTCTTATCCTTGAACTGTGACCCCTTGTTCTGGACTTCCCCAACATCGGGAACAATCTTCCTGCATCTAGCCTGTCCAACCCCTTAAGAATTTTGTAAGTTTCTATAAGATCCCCCCTCAATCTTCTGAATTCTAGCGAGTACAAGCCGAGTCTATCCAGTCTTTCTTCATATGAAAGTCCTGCCATCCCAGGAATCAGTCTGGTGAACCTTCTCCGTACTCCCTCTATGGCAAGAATGTCTTTCCTCAGATTAGGAGACCAAAACTGTACGCAGTATGTCATGTTGTTACTTGTTGCTCAATTTCAATTTCAATTTTATTTTTAATATGTTTTATTATTTATTTATTATTTAATTTTTTATTTTATTTGTTGAATGATTTTTATTTTTATTTTTTTATGATACTGCCTGTAAGGGAAATTCATTTCGTTGTCTCAAATTGAGACAATGACAATAAATTTGAATACAATACAATACAATATAATTGTGGGCGGAGCACCAAGGCAAATTCCTTGTATGTGAATACTTGGCCAATAAACTTACTTACTTACTAAACTAAATAAACAGATTCCCTTCATAAATGATTCTCTTCATACACACTGCGCCTTGTAGAACAAGAAGAACAAAGTCCCCTTAGTTTTGCAGTGTTGAATAAGGTCAACCAGCTGGTACATTAAGAGAGCAGCGAGTGAGTGGGGACCTTCAGCATAAGATTCAGTGTCATCCAGAAAAAGGCACCAATTGAAATTATTCCAATGAGCTGTTGTGCGGGAGCTGGGAGAATTAGCGGATGATATGCAGCAGAACCAACACTGTCAACTGTAGTAATGACTTCCATTAGGCTGCTGTGTGAAGCTCATCACAAACAAAAACAATTGGCATGTTCCTTAAACCGTTCATGCTTTACTGCTCTTCATCGGTGAAATGTGGGAGTTTCTGGCACCGATTGGTGTCATTACTAGAACCCATCAAAATGGAGATAATTGGGCAAATTCCCCATCAATCCAGCCCGCCCTGCACAATACTGTAAATAAATACAATGATCTTGGCCTCATGCAAACATCCTCTATTCTCCACATTTTTATGAAGATATTATTTTTGCTCCTTCTTCTTCTTGCATGTGACGTGCACAGCCTAAAGTTGTAGAACAACTTGTTCTATTTGATTGTGCATGCCAGGTTGATTGCATTCGTTGAAACAGGGTGGACGACGTGAAGGTTGCAATCTCCCACCATTTTTGCTCCTGTATCACCTCCATTCTGTCAGCATATGACATAGTCCGCGTGCCAGAGACTGCACGCTGGTCCTACTCATTTATCTCCAGCCTGGGTAAATCTTCAATCCAGTTGCATAATAAAAATATTCTATCAACAACAGCATGCTCATTTAGTTTAGTGAATCGTAAATTTACTTTCGAGGCATACAACATGGAAACAGGCCCTTCGGCCCAACTTGCCCAAGATGTCCCATCTATACTAGTCCCACCTGCCTGCATTTGGCACATCTCCCTCTAAACCTTACCGAAAGGAGACAGGGGTCGAGACCCTTCTTCAGACCCCTCAATCTATCCAATGTACTTCAGCTGACGATGGTTCCTTTGATGATCACATAGACAATACGTGCAGGCCATTCGGCCCTTCGAGCCAGCACCGCCATTCAATGTGATCGTGGCTGATCATCCACAATCAGTACCCCGTTCCTGCCTTCTCCCCATATCCCCCGACTCCGCTATCTTTAAGAGCCCTATCTAGCTCTCTCTTGAAAGTATCCAGAGAACCAGCCTCCACCGCCCTCTGAGGCAGAGAATTCCACAGACTCACAACTCTCTGTGAGAAAAAGTGTTTCCTCGTCTCCATTCTAAATGGCTGACCCCTTATTCTTAAACTGTGCCGGGTCTGAAGAAGGGTTTCAGCCCGAAACGTTGCCTATTTCCTTCGCTCCATAGATGCTACTGCACCCGCTGAGTTTCTCCAGCATTTATGTGTACCTTCTTAAACTGTGGCCCCTGGTTCTGGACTCCCCCAACATCGGGAACATGTTTCCTGCCTCTAGCGTGTCCAAACCCTTGACAATCTTATATGTTTCAATAAGACCCCCTCTCATTCTTCTAAACTGCAGAGTGTACAAGCCCAGCCGCTCCATTCTCTCAGCATATGACATAGTCCACGTGCCAGAGACTGCACGCTGGGCCCTACTCATTCATCTACAGCCTGAGTAAATCTTCAATCCAGTTGCATAATAAAAGTATTCTATAAATGACAGCATGCTCATAAAGCAGTGACAAGATCCATAATATCAAGTGGTTAATGATTGCAAGGAATTCATCAAATACTGATGGAATAATCCCTATTCCTTCAAACCAATTGAGGAGATGGGATTGCTGGCTGAGATTATGAATCCCATTTTGTAAACCATGCTTGAGGATCACTTGACTGCCTAATATTAGCATTTCTACTTAGCTTCATTTATTTAATAGCTTCCAAAAATATACACTGCAGGAATGTATTTGCAGGGCACTTTATTGAATGCAAAGAGAAAATCTTGCATGAGGTTTTAGTTGGTTTCATCGGGTGTTTTTAAAGCAGAGAATGACGGGTTGGGGCGGCACGGTGGCGCAGCGGTAGAGTTGCTGCCTCACAGCGCCAGAGACCCCGGGTTTGATCGACGGAGTTTGTAGCTCGTCCTCATCACCCGCGTGGGTTTTCTCCGAGATCTTAGGTTTCCTCCCACAGTCCAAAGCCCTACAGCTCCAGAGACTAATTTGAGGAAGGACATCCTTGTGATTGAGGCAGTGCAGCGTAGGTTCACCAGATTGATCCCTGGGATGGCGGGACTGTCATTATGAGGAAAGATTGAAAAGACTGGGCGTATATTCACTGGAGTTTTAGAAGGATGAGGGGGGGATCTTATAGAAACATATAAAATTATAAAAGGACTGGACAAGCTAGATGCAGGAAAAAGGTTCCCAATGTTGGGCGAGTCCAGAACCATGGGCCACACACAGTCTTAGAATAAAGGGGAAGTCATTTAAGACTGAGGTGAGAAAAAAACGTTTTCACCCAGAGAGTTGTGTATTTGTGGAATTCCCTGCCACAGAGGGCAGTGGAGGCCAAGTCACTGGATGGATTTAAGAGAGAGTTAGATAGAGCTCTAGGGGCTAGTGGAGTCAAGGGATATGGGGAGAAGGCAGGCACGGGTTATTGATTGGGGACGATCAGCCATGATCGCAATGAATGGCGGCACTGGCTCGAAGGGCCGAATGGCCTCCTCCTGCACCTATTTTCTATGTTTCGATGACAGTGACTGTAACTCGATTGTCGAGCAGGGTTAAGAAAGTGATAAAGGACTTGATGTTTGGAAGGACTTTGTTTCACACAATGAAGGTTCTAATTGATTTGTGGGGACGTGGATGTCAGTGTGAGGAGCGATATCTGTGACTGATCGCTTGGCCACTAACATCACTGGCTCACTCCCGTTCAATTCTTTCTGCGCTGAGCAAAAACAGAATGATAACTCCTCTCCTCAGGTTGAAGTGTACAAGTGGAGCAGCGATAACATGTGACACAAAAAAGCTGGAGTAACTCAGCGGGACAGGCAGCGTCTCTGGAGAGAAGGAAACGTCACCCATTTCCTTCTCTCTAGAGATGCTGCCTGTCCCGCTGAGTTAATGCCCCTGTCATAGAAACATAGAAATTAGGTGCAGGAGTAGAGGCCATTCGGCCCTTCGAGCCTGCACCGCCATTTAATATGATCATGGCTGATCATCCAACTCAGTATCCCGTACCTGCCTTCTCTCCATACCCTCTGATCCCCTTGGCCACAAGGGCCACATCTAACTCCCTCTTAAATATAGCCAATGAACTGGCCTCAACTACCCTCTGTGGCAGAGAGTTCCAGAGATTCACCACTCTCTGTGTGAAAAAAGTTCTCCTCATCTCGGTTTTAAAGGATTTCCCCCTTATCCTTAAGCTGTGACCCCTTGTCCTGGACTTCCCCAACATCAGGAACAATCTTCCTGCATCTAGCCTGTCCAACCCCTTAAGAATTTTGTAAGTTTCTATAAGATCCCCTTTCAATCTCCTAAATTCTAGAGAGTATAAACCAAGTCTATCCAGTCTTTCTTCATAAGACAGTCCTGACATCCCAGGAATCAGTCTGGTGAACCTTCTCTGCACTCCCTCTATGGCAATAATGTCCTTCCTCAGATTTGGAGACCAAAACTGCACGCAATACTCCAGGTGTGGTCTCACCAAGACCCTGTACAACTGCAGTAGAACCTCCCTGCTCCTATACTCAAATCCTCTTGCTATGAAAGCCAACATACCATTCGCTTTCTTTACTGCCTGCTGCACCTGCATGCCTACCTTCAATGACTGGTGTACCATGACACCCAGGTCTCGCTGCATCTCCCCCTTTCCCAATCGGCCACCATTTAGATAATAATCTGCTTTCCCGTTTTTGCCACCAAAATGGATAACCTCACATTTGTCCCACTTAGGAAACCTCCATGGAAACCTCTGGAGACTTTGCGCCCCATCCAAGGTTTCCGTGCGGTTCCCGGAGGTTCCCGGAGGTTGCAGGTAGTGGAAGCAGGTAGGGAGACTGACAAAAACCTCCGGGAACCGCACGGAAACCTTGGGTGGGGCGCAAAGTCTCCAGAGGTTTCCTAAGTGGGACAGGGGGCATTACTCCAGAATTGTGTGTCTATCTTTGGTGCAAAGCAGCATCTGCAGTTCCTTCCTGCACAATAAAATGAGGCCATTCGGCCTTCTGAAGAAACTATCCCTGGAGAAACTATCCAGGGTTGCCAGGCTCTCTAACTCCACATAGACTCTACGACCATTTAAAAAAAAAAAATCAGCGTGCATTCCCCATAGAATGTGCCTATAATGGATGCAACTGAGCTTAGAGATCTAGCACAGAAGCAGGCCCCCAACATACTGCATGGGAGTGGTTAAGAAGGAACTGCAGATGCTGGAAAATCGAAGGTAGACAAAAATGCTGGAGAAACTCAGCGGGTGCAGCAGCATCTATGGAGCGAAGGGAATAGGCAACGTTTCGGGACGAAATCCTGAAGGAAATAGGTAACGTTTCGGGTCGAAACCCTTCCGGGTTTCGGCCCGAAACGTTGCCTATTTCCCTTGCTCCATAGATGCTGCTGCACCCGCTGAGTTTCTCCAGCATTCACACTAGTTCTGTCCTACACTCACCTTGGTGCCATTTATGTTATGTTGTGTCGTGGACTTTCTGTGTTGGTTTTTTTTTTTTTTTAATTCAATTTCAATTTTACTTTAAAAATGTTTTATTAACGTTAAAATTGTACAAGGCATTGGTGAGGCCAATTCTGGAGTATGGTGTACAATTTTGGTCGCCGAATTATAGGAAGGATGTCAACAAAATAGAGAGAGTACAGAGGAGATTTACTAGAATGTTGCCTGGGTTTCAGCAACTAAGTTACAGAGAAAGGTTGAACAAGTTAGGGTTTTATTCTTTGGAGCGCAGAAGGTTAAGGGGGGACTTGATAGAGGTTTTTTAAAATGATGAGAGGGATAGACAGAGTTGACGTGGAAAAGCTTTTCCCACTGAGAGTAGGGAAGATTCAAACAAGGGGACATGACATGAGAATTAAGGGACTGAAGTTTAGGGGTAACATGAGGGGGAACTTCTTTACTCAGAGAGTGGTAGCTGTGTGGAATGAGCTTCCAGTGAAGGTGGTGGAGGCAGGTTCGTTTTTATCATTTAAAAATAAATTGGATAGTTATATGGATGGGAAGGGAGTGGGGGTTATGGTCTGAGCGCAGGTATATGGGACTAGGGGAGATTATGTGTTCGGCACGGACTAGAAGGGTCGAGATGGCCTGTTTCCGTGCTGTAATTGTTATATGGTTATATGGTTATATTATATTATTTATTTATTTGTGTGTGATTTTTTTTTATGATACTGACTGTAAAGGGAAATTCATTTCGTTGTCTCAAATTGAGACAATGACAATAAATTTGAATACAATACAATACAATACTACACATACCAGGGACAATCTTACCGAGGCCAGTCAACCTACAAACCCCGCATGTCTTTGTGATGTGGGAGAAAACTGGAGCGCCCGAGGAAACCCACAGGGTCAGATTCAGATTTAGATTCAATCTTTATTATCATTGTGCAGTGTACAGTACAGAGTCAACGGAATGCAGTTAGCATCTCACCCAGAAGGGCATCTCGCCCATAAATGCTGGAGAAACTCAGCGGGTGCAGCAGCATCTATGGAGCAAAGGAAATAGGCGACGTTTCGGGCCGAAACCCTTCTTCAGACTGCTGGGAGCCTATGCACAGGAATTGTGTTTCAAACCCCCAGTCTATGTGGAGTTATGCAGTCTGGCAACGGAACAGTCCAGGGATAGTTCCTTCAGAAGACGAGATGAGAATAACTTTTTTTCACACAGAGAGTGGTGAATCTCTGGAACTCTCTGCCACAGAGGGTAGTTGAGGCCAGTTCATTGGCTATATTTAAGAGGGAGTTAGATGTGGGCCCTTGTGGCTAAGGGGATCAGAGGGTATGGAGAGAAGGCAGGTACGGGATACTGAGTTGGATGATCAGCCATGATCATATTGAATGGCGGTGCAGGCTCGAAGGGCCGAATGGCCTCTACTCCTGCACCTAATTTCTATGTTTCTATGTTAAGACCGAATGGCCTCATTTTATTGTGTGGGAAGGAACTGCAGATGCTGGTTTACACCGAAGATAGACACAAAATGCTTGAGTAACTCAGCGGGACAGGCAGCGTCTCTGGAGAGAAGGAACGGGTGACGTTTCGGGACGTGTCTCGACCCGAAACGTCACCGATATTCCTCCTCTCAAGAGACGCTGCCTGCCCCGCTGAGTTGCTCCAGCATTATCTGTGTCTCCAGCATCTGCAGCTCCTTCCCACAGAACATGCAGACAATTCCAGGGGGAAGGCTGTGATTAGCATCGGTCTCTTCAGCAGTTAGCGAAGGCTGCCGCTGGGAATGTGAGATGAGTCAGGGAGGAGCCAGGTCTCGAGTGTAATGCTAATTTAACTGAGAAGTCGATGTAATTACACAGTCTTAACGGCAAAGAATGAATCTTGCTTTTGCTGGCTTCCTTAAGGGCCTGTCCCACTTGCGTGTCCTTGGCACGCAAATTACGCAACCTTGTGGTTGCGTTGAGCCGCGATGGTCTCGGGCGCGATTACATGCGTACGCA
>NC_073412.1:1672500-1785074 GCF_028641065.1 Leucoraja erinaceus | reverse complement strand
ACGGGTACATGGATAGGACAGCTTTGGAGGGATAGGTGGGACTAGTGTAGCTGGGATAGGTAGACAAAAATGCTGGAGAAACTCAGAAGGTGCAGCAGCATCTATGGAGCGAAGGAAATAGGCAACGTTTCGGGCCGAAACCCTTCTTCAGACTGATGTGGTGGGCGGGGGGGGAGAAGAAAGGAGAAAGGAAGAGGAGGAGCCCGAGGGCTGAGGGAGAGCTGAGAAGGGGAGGAGACAGCAAGGGCTACCGGAAATTGGAGAAGTCAATGTTTATGCCGCTAGGGTGCAGACTGCCCAAGCGGAATATGAGGTGCTGCTCCTCCAGTTGGCCGGTATGGGCAAGTTGGGCCGAAGGGCCTGTTTCCATTGCATCTTTATCCCTCTCTTCCCTGCACTTGCTGTAACATTCCTCTCTCTGCCTAGGAAGGCAGGGGGGGCATCAGTTTGTTGGGTATTAAATGAAGCTGCCCACATGTAACGGTCGTGGGAGAATCGCACAGATTCACCACCCTCTGACTAAAGAAATAGTATACGGCCGATCGCTGGTCGGCGTGGACTCGATGGGCTGAAGGGCCTGTTTCCACATTGTTTCAAATATAACAATTCTTTGCGGGTTTTTTTTTTGTTTGCTGATTGTAAGAACACAAAATTCTTCGAACAGATGGGTTATTCGATGTAACAAGCGGGAGAAAAGCTGTCGCCATCTATTTATCTCTTTTGAAGAAAACAACAAACGTTATTTTTCAGCGAAGCAATCAAAATATTGCGGCCTTTCCAACAAGATGGCGTACAAACCATCCCATTGGGAAATGTCCATCTCTTCTGTGGACCAGTGTATGTCCTGTTCGTAGAGTCCCCAAGGCTCCAGTGCTTCTACGCAGCGGCAGTGGAAAGCATCTTGTCTGGGAACATTACCATCTGGTTTGGGAATTGCTCTGCCCAGGACAAGAAGGCTCTGCAGAGAGTAGTGCGTTCGGCCGAACGCACTATGGGAACTTCACTCACCTCCCTGCAGGAACTATACAACAGGAGGTGCAACTCCAGTGCAAACAAAATGATGGGAGACCCCTTCCACCCCAGCAACGGACTGTTCCAGCTGCTACGGTCAGGCAAACGCCTCCGTTGCCATGCGGTGAGAACGGAGAGGTTGAGAAGGAGTTTCTTCCCAGTGGCAATTCGGACTGTAAACGCCTATCTCACCAGGGACTAACTCTACAGAACGTTTTTCCTTCCATTATTTATTATGTAAAAGAATATGTGTGTTATGATTGTGTTTATAATTTGTTTGGTTGTTTTGTTGTTTGTCTTTTGCACAAAAGTCCGCGAGCATTGCCACTTTCATTTCTCGTATGTGTATGTGACAAATAAACTTGACTTGACTTGACTCGACTCAACTTGCCCACTATCACAAAGAGAACCTGCAAACTCCGTACAGACAGCACCCGCAGTCAAGATCAAACCCGGGTCTCTGGCACTGCAAGGATAACAGTGGGATGAATGGGTTAGCATATGATGAGCGTTTGACAGCACTGGGCCTGTACTCGCTGGAGTTTAGAAGGTTGAGGGGAAGGACCTCATTGAAACGTACAGAATAATGAAAGGCATCGATAGAGTGGATGTGGAGAGGATGTTTCCACTGGTGGGAGAGTCTAGGACCAGAGGGCACAGCCTCAGAATTAAAGGGCGCTCTTTTCGAAAGGAGGTGAGGAGGAACTTCTTTAGTCAAAGGGTGGTGAATCTGTGGAACTCATTGCCACAGAGGGCTGTGGAGGGCAAGTCAGTGGATATTTTTAAGGCAGGGATAGACAAATTCTTGATGAGAACGGGTGTCGAGGGTTATGGGGAGAAGGCAGCAAAAGGGGATCAGCCATGATTGAATGGTGGAGTGGACTCGATGGGCTGAACGGCCCAAAACATCACCCATTCCTTTTCTCCAGAGATGCTGTCTGTCCCGCTGAGTTACTCCAGCATTTTGTGTCTATCTACTGTGCAGTTCCTTCCTGCATGAGTTATACACAAGTCTTTCTCTCTCCGCCTTCAGTTACTATTCAATGCAAATCACTCCATTATTGGGTGACACGGTGGCCCAGCGGTAGAGTTGCAGCCTCACAGCGCCAGAGACCCGGGTTCCATCCTGACTACGGCGCTGTCTGTACGGAGTTTGTACTCTCGTTGTACTCTCGAAGGGCCGAATGGCCTACTCCTGCACCTAATTTCTATGTTTCTATGTACGTTCCCCCCGTGACCTGCGTGGGTTTTCTCCGGGTGCTCCAGGTTTCCTCCCGCACTCCAAAGACGTACAGGTTTGCAGGTTAAAATTGCACAAATGTAAAATTGTCCCCAGTGTGTGCTGGTAGTGTATCAGTGCTAGGAGAATCGCTGGTCGGCACGGACTCGGTGGGCCGAAGGGCCTGTTTCCTCGCTGCATCTCTGAAACTAAAAACTATTGCCAGTACTTCAATGTTTGCAAATTTATTCTGCGAAATTCATTGAGCAAATCAACTTCACGTCCACCTCTAATAGGCAAGTGTTTTGATGTGAGCTCTCTGATAATTAATAATTTGTTAATTCGTGAGCAGCTCCAGTTCCTGAGCAGTTAGGCCTGTGGGATTTTCATCAAAGGACTCTTTGCTTTCTAAGTGTGCACAAGATATGTACATATATAAGCATTATGCATGCATGTAGGGCATGCACATATTTACACCATCAACCCAATTTTTGAAGTGAAATAATTTTAAAACATGGAATGAAATAATGCAAATAATTATGTCAGAATTTTTGTTGTGAGGATTTTCATCTTTAAAATCATTTAAAATTAGAATGTGTCTGTACACATGCAAATGTCAGTGCCAAGACTTTCTCTTTGTGTATGTAAATATTATTCAATGCTAATCACTCCATATTGGGCAGCACAGTGGCACAGCGGTAGAGTTGCTGCCTCACAGCGCCAGAGACCCAGGTTCGATCCTGTCTACGGGTGCTGTCTGTGTGGAGTTTGCACGTTCTCCCCGTGACCTGCGTGGGTTTTCTCTGGGTGCCCCGGTTTCCTCCCACACTCTAAAGACGTACAGGTTTGATGAAGGGTCTCGACCCGAAACGGCACCCATACATTCTCTGCCTGTCCCGCTGAGTTACTCCAGCTTTTTGTGTCTATCTATCAGTTCTCCGATCCATGCCTTGCGATGTCAATCTGATATTTATTTTAGTTTAGTTTAGTTTAGAGATACAGCGCGGAAACAGGTCCTTTGGCCCACCGAGTCCACGCCGACCAGCGATCACCCCGTACGCACGCACTATTCTACACCCACGGGACAATTTACAACTTTTACCGAATTAACCTACAAACCTGCACGTCTTTGGAGTGTGGGAGGAAACCGGAGCACCCGGAGAAAACCCACACTGTCAGAGGCAGAATGTACAGACTCCGTACAGACAGCAGCCGTTCAAACCCGGTTCTCTGGCGCTGTGAGGCAGCAACTCTACCGCTGCGCCACCAACTTACTGATAACTAATAAGCCGATTCTATTGCTTAAGGTGAGCTTCAAACGTGGTGAAAATCTGATGACTTTGAGACTCGTTGTCACTCAATGGTGTGTTATTAAATAGCGTTGATCAATTTTGTGAAGTAATTTTATAAAAGCGTTCAGTTGCTACTGTGTGACTGATCAGCACTACATGTATGAGCAATCACTTTGTCATTTACTGTTGGCCTAAAGTTCAATTCATGAACTGCATCCCTTTCCACTCATTCAACCACAACTTACTATTTAGCAACATCGCCAAACTCAGACCCTCTCTCACACCTCCCGCTGCTGAAAGACTCATCCATGCCTTCATCTCCTCCCGACTGGACTACTGCAACTCACTTCTCCTTGGCATCAGCTCCACCTACATCAACCGACTCCAACTGGTCCAGAACGCAGCCGCCCGACTCATCACCCACACCAAATCCTGGCATCACATCACTCCAGTCCTCAAACAACTTCACTGGCTTCCCATCTCCCACCGGATCACCTACAAAATCCTGGTCCTCACCTACAAAGCCCTCCACCATCTGGCCCCCCCATATCTCACTGACCTCCTCTCCCCCTACCAACCCTCACGGTCCCTCAGATCCACATCAGCTGGTCTCCTCTCCATCCACAAGTCCAACCTCCGCAGTTTTGGGGACAGAGCCTTCTCCAGGGCAGCTCCCAGGCTCTGGAACTCCCTCCCCCAACTGATCCGCAATTCCGTGTCCCTCACCATCTTCCAGTCCCGCCTCAAGACCCATCTCTTCACCTCTGCCTATCCTTAGCCCCACGTCCCCCTCCCTTTTCATCTGTGCAAGAATTGCCTCGTATTGTGTTTTGTATTGAATTCTGTCTTTACTTTGTGTACTAGTCATGTCTCTACTATTTATTTCATTCCCCTTACACATTTTTCCTCTACCTGCTAAATTTTTGTAAGGTGTCCTTGAGACTCTTGAAAGGCGCCCATAAATTAAATTTATTATTATTACTATTAAAAACACCCATATTGATCAAACTAAGGAAATTGAAGAATGGCTTCATTTATCTATTTATTAATATTCCAATATCTCGAGGGGGGGGTGGACAAAGGGGGAGCTGGCGTGAATAATGTTTACACTTTGCGACTTTGTCCTTTATGTAGCGACTATTCGCATACCTTGGGCCGGCAAGCAAAGGATTTCATTGTGATTTGTCATCAGTTCATTCATTCTAGAGGAGGAAACATTAGTCTCGAAGCTGGGGACTCTCATCAGACTTACCTGTCAGAGGACACGCTGGAGGCAGGAAACATGTTCCCGATGTTGTGGGAGTCCAGAACCAGGGGCCACACAGTTTAAGAATATGGAGTAAGACATTTAAAACGGAGATGAGGAAACACTTTTTCTCACAGAGAGTGGTGAGTCTGTGGAATTCTCTGCCTCACAGAGGGCGGTGGAGGCCGGTTCTCTGAATGCTTTCAAGAGAGAGCTAGATATGGCTCTTAAAAATAGGGGGAGAAGGCAGGAACGGGGTACTGATTGGGGATGATCAGCATTGAATGGCGGTGCTGGCTCGAAGGGCCGAATGGCCTACTCCTGCACCTATTGTCTATTGTCTATTGTAAGGGGGAGAAGGCAGGAGAATGGGGTTGAGAGTAGATCAGCCATGATTGAATGGCGGAGTAGACTTGATGGGCCGAATGGCCTAATTCCGCTCGGGTCGCCTACAAAACATGGACTCACCTCCCTCGTCCTTGCAGCTCTGCTGAATCTTCCTCCTGCACACGTAGCCCAGCGCAGCCAACAACGCCAGCAGGCAGATGGACAGGCCGACAGTCAGCCACAACGCCACGGCTGGGAACCTCAGGTGCTGCCCTGTGGTGGAGAGAGGCAGAGAACAGGTGTGTCACACCGCTGGGCAGATTCACAGGAGCACAATAGATCACAATCTGAAAACGTCACCCATTCCTTCTCTCCAGAGACGCTGAATAACTCCAGCATTCTGTGTCTATCTTCGGTGTAAACCAGCATCTGAAGTCCCTAATCTTTAAGAAAGAACTGCAGATGCTGGTAAAATCGAAGGTAGACACAAAATGCTGGAGTAACTCAGCGGGACAGGCAGCGTCTCTGGAGAGAAGGAATGGGTGATGTTTTGGGTTGAGACCCTTCTTCAGACTGACTGTAAAAGGCTTCAAATTTCTTTAGTCGGAGGGCGGTGAATGTGTGGAATTCTTTACCACAGAAGGCCTTGGAGGCCACAAGTCAGTGGATATTTTTAAGGCAGAGATAGATAGATTCTTGATTAGTGCGGGTGTCAGGGGTTATGGGGAGAAGACAGGATCGGACCGGGGTCTCTGGCGCTGTGAGGCAGCAACTCTACCGCTGTGCCGCCCTATAGGTTAGCCCGAGCTGTCATTGTTGGCGCTGACAGACACGGTGTGAGTTCATGAGCCAGACAGGGATGGGGGGGGTGGGGGGGGGGGGGGGGAGACTGTGTGTCCAGCGTGGAGTTCCTGGTCGGATCGGAGCACGGTGCAAGCAGCAGACATTTCACTGAGCTCACGGCTGCTCCCTAAGATGGAGTCTTGGTAGCTCACCCACTCTCCTGCACAACACACACTTCCCTCGACCAGTGTGCGGGGATCGCTGGCCGGCACGGGCTCGGTGGGCCGAAGGGCCTGTTTCTGCGCTGTGTCTCACACAGAGAGTGGTGAATTCTGGACTTCTCTGCCACAGAGGGTAGTTGAGGCCACAGTTCATTGGCTATATTTAAGAGGGAGTTAGATGTGGCCCTTGTGGCTAAAGGGATCAGGGGGTATGGAGAGAAGGCAGGTACGGGATACTGAGTTGGATGATCAGCCATGATCATATTGAATGGCGAATGGTGCAGGCTCGAAGGGCCGAATGGCCTCTACTCCTGCACCTATTGTCTATGTTTCTATGTCTCTATGTCTCGAACCTAAACTAAACCATCTGCAGTGTGCAGCAATCACTGGTCGAGAGCAATGTGAAAACCACAGACTCCAATAACAATGAAGGTCAATCTATATCTCAACAGATCCATCCAGTTTCAATCAGAAATTGACAATAAATACATTTATTATTGATTATTTAACTACATCGCTGAATGATTTTGTTGCACAAAGTAACCGCTTTATTTTACACGTCAGGATTGGTGTGGTTGGGCCACAAATCTATTCCCGGGACACTCAAGCCACATTTGTCCTCGGAGCTCGATTGTCCAATTCAAGGCAACGTGGAGCCGGTGTTTACTGCACCACAGACTCTCATCCGCAAGAAATTGGATAGGAATTTATTGCAACAACCACACCAACTGTTAAAATGTGGATTAGGAATATAATGGACATAGCACGCCTTGAAGAAATGAGACTCCGACTAATAGATAAATATGACCAATTCTTAAGGAGTTGGTCTCCTTTCATCGACTTTTTGGAATCATGTGATGCAGCGGTACCGTAAGGATTGCTGATTTCAGTTCATGCCGCGGATAGATCTACATCTCCGAATACAGATTTGAAAATTTCTCTTTTAAGGGGCCTTCTCTTCTATTTCTACTTTCCACTTTCTCTCTTCCTTTTTTTATTTTTTATATATATACACACTTCACGTTTTTCTACTCTCTACCATCTATTTTTCCACTTTTCCCCCTTTCTATTGTTTTCTTTTTCTTGTCCTGCTTACTTCCTTCTTATAACATAAAACTAGAGGTTGTACATAGAATGGATTACGGTATTACATAGTTGGCACCTAAAATTCGGTTCCACTGTACTGTTTTGTGCGGTATTAACTTCTAATAAAATAAGCAAAAAATAAATAAATAAATGATTGAATGATTGAATAAATAAATAGATAAATAAATGCACAAAGCACTAAACAGAGAGAAAAAGAAAAAAAAGAAAAAAAAGGGGGGGATTTATTGCAACAGAATGCCAGAGAACCAAGATAGACACAAAACGCTGGAGTAACTCAGCGGGACGGGCAGCGTCTATGGAGCGAAGGAATGGGTGACGTTTCGGGTCGAGACCCTTCTTCAGAAGAGAACCAAGGTTCAATGATAGAAACAATAGGCAGCGGTGGAGTTGCTGCCTCACTGCGCCAGGTTCGATCCTGACCGCGGGTGCTGCTGTCTGTACGGAGTTTGTACGTTCTCCCCGTGGCCAAGCGAGTTTTCTCCGGGTGCTCCAAGCTTCCTCCCACACTCCAAAGGCGGGTGGGTTTGTAGGTTGATTGGCTTGTGTACATTGTCCCTAGTGTGTGTGTGGGACATAGACCCAGAGTAGGAGGTGATCGATGGCAGGCGTGAACTTGTTGGGACTGTTTCCCACACGACAACACAAATCTAAACTGAACAAAACTACTCAAAAATGACAGAAATGAGTAAAGAAAACTCAATTGTTGAATCAGTCAGATATCTTTATCGGGAAACCTTGCAGCAAATCACCACGGCAACAGAAAACGGAATAAAAGTATTCATAGAAACATAGAAAATAGGTGCAGGAGGAGGCCATTCGGCCCTTTGAACCAGCCCCGCCATTCATTGTGATCATGGCTGATCGTCCCCAATCAATGACCCGTCCTCCCCATATCCCTTGATTCCACCAGCCCCTAGAGCTCTATCTAACTCTCTCTTAAATCCATCCAGTGACTTGGCCTCCACTGCCCTCTGTGGCAGGGAATTCCACAAATACACAACTCTCTGGGTGAAAACGTTTTTTCTCACCTCAGTCTTAAATGGCCTCCCCTTTATTCTAAGACTGTGTGTGGCCCCTGGTCCTGGACTCGCCCAACATTGGGACCATTTTTCCTGCATCTAGCTTGTCCATTCCTTTTATAATTTTATATGTTTCTATAAGATCTCCCCTCATCCTTCAAAACTCCAGTGAATACAAGCCTAGTCTTTCCAATCTTTCCTCATATGACAGTCCCGCCATCCCAGGGATCAATCTGGTGAACCTACGCTGCACTGCCTCAATCACAAGGATGTCCTTCCTCAAATTAGGAGACCAAAACTGGACACAGAAACCAATTAAGCTTTTTATAAAACTATTGCAAGGCGATGAAAGGTTCAGTAATGTTCCTCAATTGGAAAAGGTAAACATTCAGTAGAAGGCCACGGAGGGAGACCGATTGTACAGAGAATCTTCGCCTGCAGATCAGATTCAGATTCAGATTCAATTTAATTGTCATTGTCAGTGTACAGTACTGAGACAACGAAATGCATTTCGCTGCAACCACTGGAGATGCAACACCTGTCCTTACATCTCCTCTTCTCCTCATCCTGCGGCTATCAGTTATGACTTTATGAATTCCGTGGGGACAGCACCTGAGTTCAGGATCTAACCCAGGTCCGTGGCGCTGTGAGGCAGCAACTCTACCGCTGCGCTACGGTGAGATGTTTTACACACTGCGTGTAGGAGGAGCACTGATCCCAGCGTGGAATTGCCATTAGATGGGTCACTGCCCCTTTAAGAACGTGTCAACGTGCGAACAAACTAATTAAATGAAATTAAAGACAAGAAATGATTCGATCGCTTATCGAACGGGAAATAAATTAATTTCAACGGCTGGGAACCAAAATTATTCATATCTGAAACAGCAGATAAAACATTTATTAGCGCTGCAGATATTGAACCTGTAAATGTCTGGAATGAACAGAATCCGTCTCTGGTTTGTGACTCCGATAATTAACTTGCGTTGCCATGGTTACGGCAAAAAATTTGAAGGCTTGTAAATCAACGTTTAACGGCACGGGCACGCAGTAAATAACTCTCCTCCACAGAAACGGCGACATAATCTGACATTCTGGTTATTTTGAGAAATGGGTTTGATTGAGAAGGCCGCCTTCTATGTTGACCTTGTAGAGGTGAGACCGTCCCATGTGTAATCTCTGCTAACACCCAATCGCTGATATACTCTTTCACCTATTTCTGGAGGTAACTGTGGGCAGCACGGTGGTGCAGCGGTAGAGTTGCTGCCTCACAGCGCCAGTGACCCGTATTCGATCCTGACCACGGGCGCTGTCTGTACAGAGTTTGCACGCTCTCCCCGTAACAGCGTGGGTTTTCTCCGGGAGCTCCGGTTTCCCCCACACTCCAATGACGTGCAGGTTCATCGGCTCCTGTAAAGTTGTAAATAGTCCCATAGTGCTGGCGTAGAGCTAGTTCGGTGGTCAGTGCAGACTCAGTGGGCCGCAGACTCCAAGTCTAAAATCTGCCATTCAGTCATGGCTGATCTATCTCTCCCTCTCAACCCCATTCTCCTGCCTTCTCCCCATAACCCCTGACACCCGCACTAATAAAATATCTAAGTGTTTAAGAAGGAACTGCAGATGCTGGAAAATCAAAGGTACACAAAAATGCTGGAGAAACTCAGCGGGTGCAGCAGCATCTATGGAGTGAAGGAAATAGGCAACGTTTCGGGTCGAAACCCGAAGGGTTTCGGGCCGAAACGTTGCCTATTTCCAGAAGGTTTTCGGGCCTGAAACGTTGCCTATTTCCAGAAGGTTTTCGGGCCCGAAACGTTGCCTATTTCCAGAAGGGTTTCGGCCCGAAACGTTGCCTATCTCCATCGCTCCATAGATGCTGCTGCACCCGCTGAGTTTCTCCAGCTTTTTTGTGTACCTACTAATAAAATATAATTCAATCTCCGCCTTAAAAATACCCAATGACTTGGACCCCACAGCTGTCTGCGGCATTGAAACCCACAGATTCACCACCCTCTGGCTGAAGAAATTCCTCCTCATTTCCAAGTATATCTCGAAGAATACCCATTGACTTGGCCTCCACTGTGATGAACAGTCTTGAACAGACCAGCGATGCATCTCAGTTAGTTTGTATCAGAGATCTGGTGCAATTAGTTCATGCATTCTGATCATGCAGAATCTTCCCACCGCAGAACACACACAAGTAATTAAAAATGTTACGAATTCGTAAAAATTTATTCATACGAGATGCAAGGAGTCTAAGCGGCTTGAGTTATAGTTTTACCCCATTCTTGGGAAACATTAATGTTTCCCTGCTTTCTTGTTTATGAAAGCGTTGTTAATGCTCTGGTGGGTTTTATTGGGATTTTTCAGCTGCTTCCATTTAGATTTTAATGTTTCACAGACCATTGACAAACCATATAAGTAACGAAAAACAAATAAATCATTAATAACCCAATATTATGCCACAATCACAGAATATTAGGTTTCAGCATTAGAACAGGTCATTAATATTATGAGGATTGGATACCGTGACCCAAATTGAACCGATTTATATTCTAGGAGAGAATTCGGGCAATTTTACCAATCCAAGCAGACTATCCTGAATGGTCTAACTCACGAAAGAAACTGAGTTATATTCAAAACTAAATGTAGTGTAGTTTAAAGGAAAGATTCTAGAGGAGCAAGGCAGATCGCTCCAATGGACTGATGTGTAGTACGGATCGGAGCGCAACGGAACGTCACTTCCGCCATTTTAGGAATAAGAACCCCATCTCTGTTATGCCCAAAGATCTTTGGTTTAGAGCTACACCATGGAAACGGGCTCTTTGGTCCTCCAAGCCCATCGGTCACCCGTTCACACTAGTTCTATGTTATCCCAATTTTTTAATCCACTCCCTGCACACGAGAGGCAATTTAGAGAGGTCAATGGACTTACAAACCCCACACGCCTTTGGGGATTTGAAAGGAAACCGGAGTACCCAGAGGAAACCCACACAGTCACAGGGAGAACGTGCAAACTCCACTCAGTCAGCACCTGTTTGACAAAAATTGTCCCCGGTGTGTGTGTGTGTGTGTGTGTGTGTGTAGGGTAGTGTTGATGTGCAGGGATCGCTGGTCAACGCAGACCCACTGGGCAGAAGGGCCTGTTTCCGCGCTGTACATCTAGAATTTCTATCTGTATATCTAGTCTGTATATTCTATTCTGTATATCTAGTAATTCGTAACAGTCACTGTATAGAAACATAGACAATAGGTGCAGGAGTAGAGGCCATTCGGCCCTTCGAGCCTGCACCGCCATTCCATATGATCATGGCTGATCATCCAACTCAGTATCCCATCCCTGCCTTCTCTCTATACCCCCTGATCCCTTTAGCCACAAGGGCCACATCTAACTCCCTCTTAAATATGGCCAATGAACTGTGTGGCCTCAACTACCTTCTGTGGCAGAGAATTCCACAGATTCACCACTCTCTGTGTGAAAAATGTTTTTCTCATCTCGGTCCTAAAAGATTTCCCTCTTATCCTTAAACTGTGTGACCCCTTGTTCTGGACTTCCCCAACATCCGGAACAATCTTCCTGCATCTAGCCTGTCCAACCCCTTAAGAATTTTGTACGTTTCTATAAGATCCCCCCTCAATCTTCTAAATTCTAGCGAGTACAAGCCGAGTCTATCCAGTCTTTCTTCATATGAAAGTCCTGCCATCCCAGGAATCAGTCTGGTGAACCTTCTCCGTACTCCCTCTATGGCAAGAATGTCTTTCCTCAGATTAGGAGACCAGAACTGTACGCAGTATGTCATGTTGTTACTTGTTGCTCAATTTCAATTTCAATTTTATTTTTAATATGTTTTATTATTTATTTATTATTTAATTTTTTATTTTATTTGTTGAATGATTTTTATTTTTATTTTTTAATGATACTGCCTGTAAGGGAAATTCATTTCGTTGTCTCAAATTGAGACAATGACAATAAATTTGAATACAATACAATACAATACAATTGTGGGTGGAGCACCAAGGCAAATTCCTTGTATGTGAATACTTGGCCAATAAACTTACTTACTTACTAAACTAAATAAACAGATTCCCTTCATAAATGATTCTCTTCATACACACTGCGCCTTGTAGAACAAGAAGAACAAAGTCCCCTTAGTTTTGCAGTGTTGAATAAGGTCAACCAGCTGGTACATTAAGAGAGCAGCGAGTGAGTGGGGACCTTCAGCATAAGATTCAGTGTCATCCAGAAAAAGGCACCAATTGAAATTATTCCAATGAGCTGTTGTGCGGGAGCTGGGAGAATTAGCGGATGATATGCAGCAGAACCAACACTGTCAACTGCAGTAATGACTTCCATTAGGCTGCTGTGTGAAGCTCATCACAAACAAAAACAATTGGCATGTTCCTTAAACCGTTCATGCTTTACTGTTCTTCATCGGTGAAATGTGGGAGTTTCTGGCACCGATTGGTGTCATTACTAGAACCCATCAAAATGGGGATAATTGGGCAAATTCCCCATCAATCCAGCCCGCCCTGCACAATACTGTAAATGAATACAATGATCTTGGCCTCATGCAAACATCCTCTATTCTCCACATTTTTATGAAGATATTATTTTTGCTCCTTCTTCTTCTTGCGTGTGGCGTGCACAGCCTAAAGTTGTAGAACAACTTGTTCTATTTGATTGTGCATGCCGGGTTTATTGCATTCGTTGAAACAGGGTGGACCACGTGAAGGTTGCAATCTCCCACCATTTTTGATCCTGTATCACCTCCGTTCTCTCAGCATATGACATAGTCCACGTGCCAGAGACTGCACGCTGGGCCCTACTCATTCATCTTCAGCCTGGGTAAATATTCAATCTAGTTGCATAATAAAAATATTCTATCAACGACAGCATGCTCATTTAGTTTAGTGAATCGTACATTTACTTTCGAGACATACAACATGGAAACAGGTCCTTCGGCCCAACTTGCCCATGCCGATCAAGATGTCCCATCTATACTAGTCCCACCTGCCTGCATTTGGCCCATCTCCCTCTAAACCTTACCGAAAGGAGACAGGGGTCGAGACCCTTCTTCAGACCCCTCAATCTATCCAATGTACTTCAGCTGACAATGGTTCCTTTGATGATCACATAGACAATATGTGCAGGCCATTCGGCCCTTCGAGCCAGCACCGCCATTCAATGTGATCGTGGCTGATCATCCCCAATCAGTACCCCGTTTCTGCCTTCTCCCCATATCCCCTGACTCCACTATCTTTAAGAGCCCTATCTAGCTCTCTCTTGAAAGTATCCAGAGAACCAGCCTCCACCGCCCTCTGAGGCAGGGAATTCCACAGACTCACCACTCTCTGTGAGAAAAAGTGTTTCCTCGTCTCCATTCTAAATGGCTGACCCCTTATTCTTAAACTGTGGCCCCTGGTTCCGGACTCCCCCAACATCGGGAACATGTTTCCTGCCTCTAGCGTGTCCAAACCCTTGACAATCTCGTATGTTTCAATAAGACCCCCTCTCATTCTTCTAAACTGCAGAGTGTACAAGCCCAGCCGCTCCATTCTCTCAGCATATGACATAGTCTATGTGCCAGAGACTGCACGCTGGGCCCTACTCATTCATCTCCAGCCTGAGTAAATCTTCAATCCAGTTGCATAATAAAAGTATTCTATAAATGACAGCATGCTCATAAAGCAGTGACAAGATCCATAATATCAAGTGGTTAATGATTGCAAGGAATTCATCAAATACTGATGGAATAATCCCTATTCCTTCCAACCAATTGAGGAGATGGGATTGCTGGCTGAGATTATGAATCCCATTTTGTAAACTACATTTGAAGATCACTTGACTGCCTAATATTAGCATTTCTACTTAGCTTCATTTATTTAATAGCTTCCAAAAATATACACTGCAGGAATGTATTTGCAGGGCACTTTATTGAACGCAAAGAGAAAATCTTGCATGAGGTTTTAGTTGGTTTCATCGGGTATTTTTAAAGCTACCTCACAGCGCCAGAGACCCCGGGTTTGATCGACGGAGTTTGTAGCTCGTCCTCGTCACCCGCGTGGGTTTTCTCCGAGATCTTAGGTTTCCTCCCACAGTCCAAAGCCCTACAGCTCCAGAGACTAATTTGAGGAAGGACATCCTTGTGATTGAGGCAGTGCAGCGTAGGTTCACCAGATTGATCCCTGGGATGGCGGGACTGTCATATGAGGAGAGATTGAAAAGACTGGGCGTGTATTCACTGGAGTTTTAGAAGGATGTGTGGGTTTCTTATAGAAACATATAAAATTATAAAAGGACTGGACAAGCTAGATGCAGGAAAAAGGTTCCCAATGTTGGGCGAGTCCAGAACCAGGGGCCACACACAGTCTTAGAATAAAGGGGAAGTCATTTAAGACTGAGGTGAGAAAAAACTTTTTCACCCAGAGTTGTGTATTTGTGGAATTCCCTGCCACAGAGGGCAGTGGAGGCCAAGTCACTGGATGGATTTAAGAGAGAGTTAGATAGAGCTCTAGGGGCTAGTGGAGTCAAGGGATATGGGGAGAAGGGTTATTGATAGGGGACGATCAGCCATGATCGCAATGAATGGCGGCACTGGCTCGAAGGGCCGAATGGCCTCCTCCTGCACCTATTTTCTATGTTTCGATGACAGTGACTGTAACTTGATCGTCAAGCAGGGTTAAGAAAGTGATAAAGGACTTGATGCTTGGAAGGACTTGGTTTCACACAATGAATGTTCTAATTGATTTGTGGGGACGTGGATGTCAGTGTGAGGAGAGGTATCTGTGACTGATCGCTTGGCCACTAACATCACTGGCTCACTCCCGTTCAATTCTTTCTGCGCTGAGCAAAAACAGAATGATAACTCCTCTCCTCATGTTGAAGTGTACAAGTGGAGCAGCGATAACATGTGGCCAAAGATAGGCACAAAAAAGCTGGAGTAACTCAACGGGACAGGCAGCGTCTCTGGAGAGAAGGAAACATCACCCATTTCCTTCTCTCTAGAGATGCTGCCTGTCCCGCTGAGTTAATGCCCCTGCCCACTTAGGAAACCTGAATGGAAACCTCTGGAGACTTTGCACCCCACCCAAGGTTTCCGTGCGGTTCACAGAGGTTGCAGGAGGTTGCAGGTAGTGGAAGCAGGTAGGGAGACTGACAAAAACCTCCGGGAACCGCACGGAAACCTTGGGTGGGGCGCAAAGTCTCCAGAGGTTTCCGTTCAGGTTTCCTAAGTGGGACAGGGGGCATTACTCCAGAATTGTGTGTCTATCTTCGGTGCAAAGCAGCGTCTGCAGTTCCTTCCTGCACAATAAAAATGAGGCCATTCGGCCTTCTGAAGAAACTATCCCTGGAGAAACTATCCAGGGTTGCCAGGCCCTCTAACTCCACATAGACTCTACGACCTTTTTAAAAAAAAAAATCCGCGTGCATTCCCCATAGAATGTGCCTATAATGGATGCAACTGAGCTTAGAGATCTAGCGCAGAAGCAGGCCCCCAACATACTGCATGGGAGTGGTTGAGAAGGAACTGCAGATGCTGGAAAATCGAAGGTAGACAAAAATGCTGGAGAAACTCAGCGGGTGCAGCAGCATCTATGGAGCAAAGGGAACAGGCAACGTTTCAGGACGAAATCCTGAAGGAAATAGGTAACGTTTCGGGTCGAAACCCTTCCGGGTTTCGGCCCGAAACGTTGCCTATTTCCCTCGCTCCATAGATGCTGCTGCACCCGCTGAGTTTCTCCAGCATTCACACTAGTTCTGTCCTACACTCACCTTGGTCAGATTCAGATTCAGATTCAATTTTAATTGTCATTGTCAGTGTACAGTACAGAGACAACGAAATGCATTGGTGCCATTTATGTTATGTTGTGTCGTGGACTTTCTGTGTTTGGGCTTTTTTTTTTTTTTTTTTTTTTTAAATTCAATTTCAATTTTACTTTAAAAATGTTTTATTATTTATTTATTTGTGTGTGGTTTTTTTTGTGATTTTTTTTATGATACTGCCTGTAAGGGAAATTCATTTTGTTGTCTCAAATTTGAATACAATACAATACAATACAATACTACACATACCAGGGACAATCTTACCGAGGCCAGTCAACCTACAAACCTCCGCACGTCTTTGTGATGTGGGAGAAAACTGGAGCGCCCGAGGAAACCCGCAGGGTCAGATTCAGATTTAGATTCAATATTTATTATCATTGTGCAGTGTACAGTACAGAGTCAACGGAATGCAGTTAGCATCTCACCCAGAAGGGCATCTCACCCAAAAATGCTGGAGAAACTCAGCGGGTGCAGCAGCATCTATGGAGCAAAGGAAATAGGCGACGTTTCGGGCCGAAACCCTTCTTCAGACTGATGGGAGCCTATGCACAGGAATTGTGTTTCAAACCCCCAGTCTATGTGGAGTTATGCAGTCTGGCAATGGAACAGTCCAGGGATAGTTCCTTCAGAAGACGAGATGAGAAGAACTTTTTTCACACAGAGAGTGGTGAATCTCTGGAACTCTCTGCCACAGAGGGGAGTTGAGGCCAGTTCATTGGCTATATTTAAGAGGGAGTTAGATGTGGCCCTTGTGGCTAAGGGGATCAGGGGGTATGGAGAGAAGGCAGGTACGGGATACTGAGTTGGATGATCAGCCATGATCATATTGAATGGCGGTGCAGGCTCGAAGGGCCGAATGGCCTACTCCTGCACCTAATTTCTATGTTTCTATGAAACTCAGCGGGTGCAGCAGCATCTATGGAGCAAAGGAAATAGGCGACGTTTCGGGCCGAAACCCTTCTTCAGACTGATGGGAGCCTATGCACAGGAATTGTGTTTCAAACCCCCAGTCTATGTGGAGTTATGCAGTCTGGCAATGGAACAGTCCAGGGATAGTTCCTTCAGAAGATGAGATGAGAATAACTTTTTTCACACAGAGAGTGGTGAATCTCTGGAACTCTCTGCCACAGAGGGTAGTTGAGGCCAGTTCATTGGCTATATTTAAGAGGGAGTTAGATGTGGCCCTTGTGGCTAAAGGGACCAGGGGTATGGAGAGAAGGCAGGTACAGGATACTGAGTTGGATGATCAGCCATGATCATATTGAATGGCGGTGCAGGCTCGAAGGGCCGAATGGCCTCTACTCCTGCACCTAATTTCTATGTTTCTATGTTAAGACCGATTTATTGTGTGGGAAGGAACTGCAGATGCTGATTTACACCGAAGATAGACACAAAATGCTGGAGTAACTCAGCGGGACAGGCAGCGTCTCTGGAGAGAAGGAACGGGTGACGTTTCGGGACGTGTCTCAACCCGAAACGTCACCGATATTCCTCCTCTCAAGAGACGCTGCTTGACCCGCTGAGTTGCTCCAGCATTATCTGTGTCTCCAGCATCTGCAGTTCCTTCCCACAGAACATGCAGACAATTCCAGGGGGAAGGCTGTGATTAGCATCGGTCTCTTCAGCAGTTAGCGAAGGCTGCCGCTGGGAATGTGAGATGAGTCAGGGAGGAGCCAGGTCTCGAGTGTAATACTAATTTAACTGAGAAGTCGATGTAATTACACAGTCTTAACGGCAAAGAATGAATCTTGCTTTTGCTGGCTTCCTTAAGGGCCTGTCCCACTTGCGTGTCTTTGGCACGCAAATTACGCAACCTCGTGGTTGCGTTGAGCCGCCGCGATGGTCCCGCGAAGGTCGGGCGCGATTACATGCGTACGCACAGCCGTCTGGAGCGCGTGACGTCATTTGAAGATCGACACAAAATGCTGGAGTAACTCAGCGGGATGATAGATCAGCCATGATTGAATGGCGGAGTGGACTTGATGGGCCGAATGGCCTAAATCTGTTCCCAACATCCTATGACGTATAATGAAAGAATGGGTCGACTAGGAAATTGGAAGGATGAGAGGTGATCTTACAGAAACATATCAAATTCTTAAGGGGTTGGACAGGCTTGATGCAGGAAAAATGTTCCCGATGTTGGGGGAGTCCAGAACCAGGGGTCACACACAGTTTAAGAATTAGGACTGAAAAGTGGAAAAGGAAACATAGAAACATAGAAAATAGGTGCAGGAGTAGGCCATTTGGCCCTTCGAGACAGCACCGCCATTCAATATGATCTTGGCTGATCATCCAACTCAGTACCCCGTTCCTGCTTTCTCCCCATATCCCTTGATTCCGTTACCCCTAAGAGCTAAATCTAACTCTCTCTTGAAAACATCCAGTGAATTGGCCTCCACTGCCTTCTGTGGCAGAGAATTCCACAGATTGGCAACTCTCTGGGTGAAAACGTTTTTTCCCCATCTCAGTCCTAAATGGCCTGCCCCTTATTCTTAAACTGTGTGGTCCCTGGTTCTGGACTCCCCCAACATGGGGAACATGTTTCCTGCATTCTAGCCTGCCCAATCCTTTAAGAAGCTTATATGTTTCGATAAGATTCCCTCTCATCCTTCTAAGTTCCAGCGAATATAACAAGCCCCGTCGACCCTTTCTTTGTCAATGTTCCTTCTCCCTCAATAACACAACCAGGGCTACTAACGGCCGTTACTAAGCAACCTAAAACACCATCTAAATTAGACGTACTCTCATAACCGGGTAGGTCAGAGATTTATTACTTGGATTTAGCAGTGACAGTATCATCAGAAAGATGTGTCACGCTTCAGTCACTGGTGATTACATCAAATGATAGCATTGTGAATCTAGAGTATTGTGTGCAGTTTTGGCCCCCTAATTTGAGGAAGGACATTCTTGCTATTGAGGGACTGCAGCCTAGGTTTACAAGGTTAATTCCCGGGATGGCGGGACTGTCATACGCTGAGAGAATGGAGCGGCTGGGCTTGTATACTCTGGAGTTTCGAAGGATGAGAGGGAATCTCATTGAAACATATAAGATTATTAAAGGTTTGGAAACGCTAGAGGGAGGAAACATGTTCCCGATGTTGGGGGAGTCCAGAACCAGGGGCCACAGTTTAAGAATAAGGGGTCAGCCATTTAGAATGGAGATGAGGAAACACTTTTTTACCCAGAGAGTTGTGAGTCTGTGGAATTCTCTGCCTCAGAGGGCGGTGGAGGCAGGTTCTCTGGATACTTTCAAGAGAGAGCTAGATAGGGCTCTTAAAGATAGTGGAGTCAGGGGATATGGGGAGAAGGCACGAACGGGTACTGATTGGGGATGATCAGCCATGATCACATTGAATGGCGGTGCTGGCTCGAAGGGCTGAATGGCCTCCTCCTGCACCTATTGTCTATTGTCTATTTGTCTATCTATCTATAGCTCTATCTATCTCTCTATCTATCTCTCTATCTACATATCTACCTATCTATCTATCTATCTATCTATCTATCTACCTATCTATCTCTCTCTCTATCTATCTATCTATCTATCTCTCTCTCTATCTATCTATCCCTCTCTCTCTATATCACTCTCTCTATCTATCTATCTATCTATCTATCTATCTCTCTCTCTCCTATCTATCTATCTATCTATCTACATATCTATCTATCTATCTATCTATCTATCTCTCTCTCTATCTATCCGTCTATCTATCTATCTCTCTCCTATCTATCTATCTCTCTCTATCCCTCTATATATATATATATCTATCTATATATCTATCTCCTCTCTCTTCCCTCCCTCCCTCTCCATATCTATATTTCTCTCCCCCTCCCTCCCACACAATCCTTCCCTTCCCCTCCCCCTCTTCCCCTACCTCTCTCTCTCCCCCTCTTCTCGAATGCCCATCAAATCCCTTTGCGTTTAGTACTGAGATACTGAACGTAGTTGAAAGGCGTGAAACCTACTCACGTGCCAGCGAGCGTCAGTCCGTGGACTAATATCCTGGGGAGAAGGCAGTTTAAGATCTGGCAGATGTCCAGCTCCCAGCTTGGACGAGCTGGGCTTGAAATCAAGACATCTATATGTTCTTTCTCATTCCTTTAAAAGCCCATCATAATTTAAAAGCACCCCTTCATTTTGAATTATGTACATTTGACACTCATAAAACATGTCATAACTAAATCACACAAATGAGATTGCTCCTACATGCAACACATATTAATTCATCTTAAAATAATAAATCTTTACTCAACCATTTCACTCGGGAGAATATTCCCAGACTTGAGTGAACTTGTGCAAAAGTTTGGGTTAGTTTTTTAGTTCAGAGATACAGCTCGGAAACAGGCCCTTCGGCCCACCGAGTCTGTGCCAACCTGCAACACTAACACTATCCTACACACACTAGGGACTATTTACAAATTTACCAAGCCACAAGCCTGTATGTCTTTGGAGTGTGGGAGGAAACCGGAGCTCCCAGAGATAACCCACGTGGTTATGGGGAGAACATGCAAACTCCACACAGACAGCACCTGAGGTCAGGATTGAACCGTGGTCTCTGGCGCTGTGAGGCAACAACTCTATCGCTGAACCACCGTGCCACCAATTGGCTTGCTATTGTCACATGTACTGTGACACAGTGAAAATGTTTGCCTGCCGCCTGTCAAATCACCCACCCGGGTACAATGATCCCAAGTACAGGAGTCCGGAGCAGCCCGGTTTAAAATATTTGCAGGTCAGATGGGGAAATAACAAGGTCAGGACTGAACCCAAGGCCCCGGAGCTGGGAGGCAGCAGCACTAACTGATGCACCACCAAGCTACCAGCTGAAATAATGAAAGGAAGTGAGAACAATATTCAGTCATCCTGAGACCTTCAACTGTTCAGGCAGCAGAGAAATACGGTGTGGGAAGGAACTGCAGATGCTGGTTATACACCGAGAAACCCCAATCCTTTCCACTCATCCCTTTAATCTCATGTATCTTGTTGGATGATCAGTTTCCCTCCTGGGATAAATAAAGTTCTATTGTGTCATGTACATAGCACACGTACACACACACGCACACCCACGCAGTTGGACACACACGTACACACACACGCACACGTATGGACACACGCACATACACACAGTCGTACACACACGTACACACGTATAGACACACGCACATACACACAGTCGTACACACACGTATGGACACACGCACATACACGCAGTCGTACACACACGCACCCACACACGTACATACACACACAAGTACAGACACACGCACATACACGCAGTTGTACACACACACACGCACACCCGCACGCGCACTCACACACACACGCGCGCACTCGCACACACACGCGCGCACTCGCACACACACGCGCACACACACACACACACACACGCACACACACACACACACACACACACACACACACACACACACACACAGACACAGACACACACGTACACACACACACACACACGTACACACACACGCACACACCCACGCACACAGCTGAGCATCTCTGACCTCCCCTCGTTTTATTTTTAGATTTCCAGCCTCTGCGTTGCCTTCCCCTACAAAGTACTTCAGCAAAAATAACTGGAGTGAAGGAAGATAAAGGTGAAATACGTCAATTTTCTGTCAGGACTTGCGGGCAGCTTTGACCGGATCAGGCTAGCCTATTTTTAGTCTTTGTCTATTGACCTCTGATGTCGGTTCTGGGTCGACACAGCAGGAGTGGATTGAGAAAAGGTGAAGTTTGTCACTTTTTGCAGAATACTCTGATAAATCGCAGTTTAGTGCTGGTTTGCCAAGTTAAGAGAATTTAGAATTATATCTCTACTAAGATATAGCAAAGCCGAAAGTGGGACTGGATCCCACTTAATCCTCTAACACAGCTTCAATAACCAGGGCCACTGTGCTTCCACCGTATGGTATAGCAGTCGGCAGACAAAGATTTTACACTCTATGTTGACCAAGGCAGAGCCCATTACTTGAAAGATAGGCTGTCTGAGGCTGCAGATTTATCTAGCACAGCACTGGCTGCAACGAACTCTCTGCCTCAGAAGGCAGTGGAGGCCAATTCTCTGGATGCTTTCAAGAGAGAGCTAGATAGAGCTCTTAAAGATTGTATTGTGTACAGTTTTGGTTTCCTAATTTGAGGAAGGACATCCTTGTGATTGAGGCAGTGCAGCGTCAAAGATCGTAGAGGGACAAGATAGACCACTCCTTCGAAATTCAATGGGCTGACGTGTAGTACGCAACGGAACGTCAATTTGTTACAGCGACACTCGACTTCCTATGTGACCATTCTTGAAAGATAGGCTGTCTGAGGAGGCTGCAGATGTGAGCACTGGCAAAGCAGTGGAAATTCTCTGGATTAAGAGAGAGCTAGAGAGCTCTTAAAGATTGTATTGTGTACAGCCTAATTTGAGGGAAGGACATCCTTTGATTGAGGCAGTGCCGTCAAAGATCGCAAGATAGATCCTCGAAGTTCATCTGACGTGTAGCGGGAACGTCAGATTTGTTACCGACACTCGACTTCCGGTATTCCACCCGCTGTATTCAAAGCAAAGATTTTCCTCCGCTATAATCTTTGATCCAAAGCAAAGATCCTCAAGCTTGTAAACAGACCCTCACCCACATTGTATTGCAAAAACTGCAAAAAATTAAATTTAACGTATATATATTTATATATTTATATGAATGTGTGTCTGTGTGTGAGAGGCAAGTTAGAGATAATAGTTTATTCTCATGTATCAGAAGCTACTTTGATTTAAATCATCACTATTAATTTATTTGTCTTGTAAGATGATATACATAAACCATAAAGGCAATTATATATATAATTATATAGTAATAATATATATATGCATATATATATTTACACACACATATATATACACATACATATATACACACACATATATACACATACATACATACATATACACATACATATCCACACATACAAATACACACATACATATGGATACATTTATATGCATACATACACACATATAAACATATATATACATACATATATACACACATATACATATACATGCATATATATACACATACATATATATTTATACATATGATTAACATGTAGAGGAACCAACGAGAGAGCAGGCTATTTTAGACTGGGTATTGAGTAATGAGGAAGGGTTAGTTAGCAATCTTGTTGTACTGCCCCCTTGGGCAAGAGTGACCATAATATGGTTGAGTTCTTCATTAGGCAGGCAGTGACTAGTGGGGTACCGCAAGGCTCAGTGCTGGGACCCCACCTATTTACAATATATATTAATGATCTGGATGAGGGAATTGAAGGCAATATCTCCAAGTTTGCGGATGACACTAAGCTGGGGGACAGTGTTAGCTGTGAGGAGGATGCTAGGAGACTGCAAGGTGACTTGGATAGGCTGGGTGAGTGGGCAAATGTTTGGCAGATGCAGTATAATGTGGATAAATGTGAGGTTATCCATTTTGGTGGCAAAAACAGGAAAGCAGACTATTATCTAAATGGCGGCCGACTAGGAAAAGGGGAGATGCAGCGAGACCTGGGTGTCATGGTACACCAGTCATTGAAAGTAGGCATGCAGGTGCAGCAGGCAGTGAAGAAAGCGAATGGTATGTTAGCTTTCATAGCGAAAGGATTTGAGTATAGGAGCAGGGAGTTTCTACTGCAGTTGTACAGGGTCTTGGTGAGACCACACCTGGAGTATTGCGTACAGTTTTGGTCTCCAAATCTGAGGAAGGACATTATTGCCATAGAGGGAGTGCAGAGAAGGTTCACCAGACTGATTCCTGGGATGTCAGGACTGTCTTATGAAGAAAGACTGGATACACTTGGTTTATACTCTCTAGAATTTAGGAGATTGAGAGGGGATCTTATAGAAACTTACAAAATTCTTAAGGGGTTGGACAGACTAGATGCAGGAAGATTGCTCCCGATGTTGGGGAAGTCCAGGACAAGGGGTCACAGCTTAAGGATAAGGGGGAAATCCTTTAAAACCGAGATGAGAAGAACCTTTTTCACACAGAGAGTGGTGAATCTCTGGAACTCTCTGCCGCAGAGGGTAGTCGATGCCAGTTCATTGGCTATATTTAAGAGGGAGTTAGATGTGGCCCTTGTGGCTAAGGGGATCAGAGGGTATGGAGAGAAGGCAGGTACGGGATACTGAGTTGGATGGTCAGCCATGATCATATTGAATGGCGGTGCAGGCTCGAAGGGACGAATGGCCTACTCCTGCACCTAATTTCTATTTCTATGTTTCTATTATTTTCCAACGATCAATAGATTTACGATCAGTTCCTGTGGATTGGAGGATAGCTAATGCTATCCCACTTTTCAAGAAAGGAGCGAGAGAGAAAATGGGGAATTACAGACCAGTTAGCCTGACTTTGGTGGTGTGAAAGATGCTGGAGTCAATTATTAAAGATGTAATAATGGGGCATTTGGATAGCAGTAAAAGGATTAGTCCAAGTCAACATGGATTTATGATTTTACAATGCATTTAAGCCTCTCCCATTTTTATGAGATGAATTCCTGGAATATGCAGGAAGTTTATTGTAACCTAGTGCTACTTGCCTGAACAATGGATGATATATCACTTAAATGCAATTGTTTTCAGTTGTGTGGAGAGACCTGTATATTGAAAATGTGTTTTGCCTCTAATATGTCAATTTACCTTAAATGTAGAAGAGCTTATTAAAATCTTCTTACAAAGACAATTAAGTATTTTCTATCTATCCTCTTTTGGACCCAAGGCATAGCAGAGCTGCCAACTCTCACGGAGAGGTAAGGGAGGGAGAGATGGAAGGGTGGGAGAGAGGGAAGGGAAGGAGATCGCGAAGAGGGGAGGGAGAGAGAGAGAGAGAGAGAGAAGAGAGAGAGAAGAGAGGGAGAGCGAGAGAGGAGAGGAGGGGAGGAGAGAGAGAGAGATCGAAAGAGGGAGGGGGGAGAGGGAGAAGGGGGAGAGGGAGAAGGGGGGGGGGGAGGGGGGGGGGGACACAGGGAGAAGGGGGACAGGGACAAGGGGGAGAGGGAGAAGGGGGAGGGAGAAGGGAAAAGGGGGGGACAGGGAGAAGGGGGGAGGGAGAAGGGGACAGGGGGACAAAGGGGGGAGAGGGAGAAGGGGGAGAGGGAGAAGGGGAGAGGGAGAAGGGGAGAGGGAGAGAGGGAGAAGGGGGAGAGGGAGAAGGGGGAGAGGGAGAAGGGGGAGAGGGAGAAGGGGGGAGAGGGAGGGGGAGAGTGGAACGATAGCACATTATAACGCGCAGCCGTCCCATTACGACCAAAGATTATAGAGCAGAGCTCCACTAGTATATTTGATTGCGACCATCGCCGCCACTGCTGCCGACCTCCCCGACCCACCATTGCACCCAAAGATGATAGAGCAGAGTTATATAATATTTGATTGCACCCTTCTTCACGGCGGGCTTGTGATGTCTTGTATGTATGTGAGTGTTGTTTGCTATGTCCCTATGTTCGAGGAATATAATGGGTAACAGCCGCCCATTCTCGGACTCGAAAAATCTCCTGGTCACTGGACCTAATGTGTCCGCGGGCCATATTGTGCAGACTAATCCCTTACAAAACAAAACCAAAAACGTACAGAAGTGTTAAAATTGTCTTTATTATTGTGGTGAGTAAAGAACTATTAAAAATAAGTCTAAGAACTTTCTAATGTACCGACTAATGTTTCCCAATGGCCGTTGATGGGAGAACAGAAAATACCATTTTCACGACAGAATATCGACTGAAAATAATAAAAATATTTTCTCACCTTTCTTTTTTATTGGGGAACCTAAAGAATGACAGGTTGGGTCGTTTAGATTTACGATTAGAATACTTGATAGCGGAGCAGTGAGATGAAGATTTAGCTGAGGACGCCATTACAGCCCAATAAATGCTTAACAATATGGCGTCGACGGTCACACACGTCATACTACGCGTTTTTCGAGGAGTGGTCTATCTTGTCCCTCTACGATCTTTGTGCAGCGTAGGTTCACCAGATTGGCCCCTGGGATGGCGGGACTGTCATATGAAGAAAGATTGAAAAGACTAGGCTTGTATTCACTGGAGTTTAGAAGGATGAGGGGAGAATCTTATAGAAACATATAAATTTATTAAAGGACTGGACAAGCTAGATGCAGGAAAAATGTTCCCAATGTTGGGCGAGTCCAGAACCAGGGGCCACACAGTCTTAGAATAAAGGGGAGGCCATTTAAGCCTGAGGTGAGAAAAAACGTTTTCACCCAGAGAGTTGTGAATTTGTGGAATTCCCTGCCACAGAGGGCAGTGGAGGCCAAATCACTGGATGGGTTTAAGAGGGTTAGATAGAGCTCTAGGGGCTAGTGGAGTCAAGGGATATGGGGAGAAGGCAGGCACGGGTTATTGATTGGGGACGATCAGCCATGATCACAATGAATGGCGGTGCTGGCTCAAAGGGCCGAATGGCCTCCTCCTGCACCTATTTTCTATGTTTCTAAAGATAGCGGAGTCAGGGGATATGGGGAGAAGGCAAGAACGGGGTACTGATTGTGGATGATCAGCCGTGATCACAGTGGATGGCAGTGCTGTCTCGAAGGGCTGAATGGCCTACTCCTGCACCTATTTTCTATTGTCTATTGTACTCAAACAACCCTTCCCTGAAAGGAAGGCAGACACAAAAAGCTGGAGTAACTCAGCGGGACAGGCAGCATCTCTGCGGAGTAGGAATGGGTGACGTTTCGGGTCGAGACCCTTCTCTCCAGGGATGCTGCCTGTCCCGCTGAGTTACTCCAGCATTTTTGTGCGCCTATCTTCGGTGTAAACCAGCATCTGCAGTTCCTTCCTAACACCATTCTTCTCTAGAGAGGGTGGGTTAAGAAACGCCAATAAACTGACCCTCTCGATGATACGAACATGAACGTCAAAAAACACACAGTGGCAGGGCAAAGCCTTCCTTCCAATGTGACAGGTTGCCCAGTAGTTTTACCCACAATATGATCACAAATCCCCGCTGATCACAAGGAACAATGCCACATCTCAAGGCAAACAAAAAAATCATTGACAGCTTGAAAAGTGAATGCACAAAAGCTGCACCGACTCTCGGCGATAAATATCCATTAGCTCCCCTCAGTCAGTCTGCCAGAGCCCAGCCTGTGAATGTGGAGCAGAGGTACACACAGCCAACCATGTCATTGAAGGTAGGCATGCAGGTGCAGCAGGCAGTGAAGAAAGCGAATGGTATGTTAGCTTTCATTGCGAAAGGATTTGAGTCTAGGAGCAGGGAGGTTCTACTGCAGTTGTACAGGGTCTTGGTGAGACCACACCTGGAGTATTGCGTACAGTTTTAGTCTCCAAATCTGAGGAAGGACATTATTGCCATAGAGGGAGTGCAGAGAAGGTTCGCCAGACTGATTCCTGGGATGTCAGGACTGTCTTATGAAGAAAGACTGGATAGACTTGGTTTATACTCTCTAGAATTTAGGAGATTGAGAGGGGATCTTATAGAAACTTACAAAATTCTTAAGCGGTTGGACAGGCTAGATGCAGGAAGATTGTTCCCGATGTTGGGGAAGTCCAGGACAAGGGGTCACAGCTTAAGGATAAGGGGGAAATCCTTTAAAACCGAAATGAGAAGAACTTTTTTCACACAGAGAGTGGTGAATCTCTGGAATTCTCTGCCACAGAGGGAGATTATTCCATGCTTTAATTGTGTGTGCGGGGGTAGAACGAATTGCTGTACACATCTGTCTTGGTAGCTGGTGGCCCTCAGTGGTGTCTCTCGGACTATCCCTGATCGGACTTTGCTGGCTTTACCTTGCACTAAACGCTATTCCCCAATCACTGTAGACGGCTCGATTGTAATCATGTATTGTCTTTCTGCTGACTGGTTAGCACGCAGCAAAAGCTTTTCACTGTACCTCAGTACACGTGACAATAAACTAAACTTTCACATTCACTCCCTACACACTAAGGGCAATACCCAGTGGCCAATTAACCTACAAAACAAACTAAGAATAATTAACCTACAGACTTGAAGGGCCTGTCCCACATGGCTGTAATTTACGCCTCATTTACGCAACACATGTAAAATAGATTGACGCGTTGCAACTCATGGGTGCGTGTGGTAGCGTGAGACGGGAGCGTGGAGGAGTGTGAAGTTTACTTAGACGAGGAGGAATTGATTTAGTCAGAGGGTGGTGAATCTGTGGAACTCTTTGCCACAGACGGCTGTGGAGGCCACAAGTCAGTGGATGTTTTTAAGGCAGAGAAAGAGAAATTCTTGATTAGAACGGGTGTCAAGGGTTATGGGGAGAAGGCAGGAAAATGGGGTTAGGAGGCAGAGATGATGGAATGGCGGAGTGGACTCGATGGGCCGAATGGCTTAATTCTACTCCCATCACTTTTGATCTTATGATCCAATTAATAGGCTCATCCCCAAGACTGGATTGGAAGGGATTCATGGCCCAAGGTATGATGTGGCACTGACACCTACTGTCAATGATCAACACTGCAGCTGCCTTCATGTTTCCTCAGGAAGACAGTGACTGCTCTTTGACAAAACCCCCCACATGACCAACTTCAGCCCACATTGTCTGTGTCGAACACGAAGGCCATGCCAACTCCTTTCTGTCTGTACAAAATCCATACACCTCCACAGACACAAAATACTGGAGTAACTCAGCGGGGCAGGCAGCATCTCTGGAGAGAAGGAATGGGTGACGTTTTGGGTCGAGACCCTTCTTCAGACCCGAAACGTCACCCATTCCTTCTGTCCCGCCAAGTTACTCCAGCACTGTGTGTCGACCTTCAGTTTAAACCAGCATCCTCCAACCTCATCTACTGTATCCGCTGTTCCTGGTGTCAACTTCTCTACATCGGCGAGACCAAGCGCAGGCTGGGCGATCGTTTCACTGAACACCTCCGCTCAGTCCGCCTCAACCTATCCTGATATCCTACTTGAGCTCAGCGCTTCAACTCCCCCTCCCATTCCCACACTGACCTTTCTGTCCTGGGCCTCCTCCACTGTCAAGAGCGAGGCCCAGCGCAAATTGGAGGAACAGCACCTCATATATCACTTGGGTAGCTTACACCCCAGCGGTATGAATATTGACTTCTCTAACTTCAAATAGCCCTTGCTTTCCCTCTCTCTCCATCCCCTCCCCATTCCCAGTTCTCCCACTAGTCTTACTGTCTGTACTTACAGTATTTTCCTTGTCCCACCCTCTCCCCGACACCAATCTGAAGAAGGTCTCGACCCGAAACATCGCCCATTCCTTCTCTCCAGAGATGCTGCCTCACCCGCTGAGTTACTCCAGCATTTAAAAAAAAAATCCACTGACTTGGCCTCCACAGCCTTCCGTGGCAATGAATTCCACAGATTCACCACCCTCTGACGAAAGAAATCCCTCCTCATCTTCCTGAAGGAACGCCCTTTAATTCTGAGGCTATGACATATTTAAGAGGGAGTTAGATGTGGCCCTTGCGGCTAAAGGGATCAGGGGGTATGGAGAGAAGGCAGGTACAGGATACTGAGTTGGATGATCAGCCATGATCATATTGAATGGCGAATGGTGCAGGCTCGAAGGGCCGAATGGCCTCTACTCCTGCACCTATTTTCTATGTTTCTACGACCTATGGTCTAGACTTCCCACTGGTGGACACATCCTCTCCACATCCACTCTATCCGGTCTTAAGTGATAGGAGCAGTATTAGGCCATTCGGCCCATCGAGTCTACTCCGCCATTCAAATCATGGTTGATCTATCTCTCCCTCCTAACCCCATTCTCCTGCCTTCTCCCCATAACCCCTGACACCCGCACTAATCAAAAATCTATCCATCTCTGCCTTAAATATATCCTTTCATTCCATTAGTGTTAAAACCAGAGGGATTCCAGATGGAACATTTCCGCTGTAGAATTCTATATTCCTCAAACACGTTGCTCTTCCAACTTGCTTTATACATGTAGCATTTAGTTAATAATTCCCTCTGTATGTTAACAGAACTAAAGGCTGACTTCAGGGATGGGTCTCAGGTGGATATTTCCACCTTGTTAGAGGCCAGGTTCCTTCGTCTAAAGTTTCCCTGTCAGTTTAGCTCCCTTAATATTTGGCTAGTCAACGGCATTTAATATCAGCGGGATTACACACTCAGCCATTAACGGGCAAGATAGATGATTGCGGAATGAACCAGAAGGTTCCATCAATCAAACCTTTGATCTAATGTCAATGTGACAGGGCCCAGGACCCAGTGGATTCCACATCAATCACACAGTAACAATCATGTCTTTTAAGACCATTTTGCATGTGTGCTTGTAAATACAGATTCAAACAGCCCTCCTCGAACTTACACGGCATTAAGTGGAGCTTTTCAAATCCAATAAGCTTACGAAAATCACAATTTTCACCAGATATTACTCTCGTCTCATTTCGGGTTTCAGTAATGGCATCTGATCTCAGGCGGCAGATAGTGTCTTAGAGTGATACAGTGTGGAAACAGGCCCTTTGGCCCATCTTGCCCACACCGGCCAACATGTCCCAGCTACACTAGTCCCACCTGCCTGCGTTTGGTCCATATCCCTCCGAACCTGTCCTATCCATGTACCTGTCTAACTGTTTCTTACATAGAAACATAGAAAATAGGTGCAGGAGTAGAGGCCATTCGGCCCTTCGAGCCTGCACCGCCATTCGATATGATCATGGCTGATCATCCAACTCAGTATCCCAACCCTGCCTTCTCTCCATACCCCCTGATCCCTTTAGCCACAAGGGCCACATCTAACTCCCTCTTAAATATAGCCAATGAACTGTGTGGCCTCAACTACCTTCTGTGGCAGAGAATTCCACAGATTCACCACTCTCTGTGTGAAAAATGTTTTTCTCATCTCAGTCCTAAAAGATTTCCCTCTTATCCTTAAACTGTGTGACCCCTTGTTCTGGACTTCCCCAACATCAGGAACAATCTTCCTGCATCTAGCCTGTCCAACCCCTTAAGAATTTTGTAAGTTTCTATAAGATCCCCCCTCAATCTTCTAAATTCTAGCGAGTACAATATCATTCAACATGATCATGGCTGATCATCCAACTCAGTATCCCAACCCTGCCTTCTCTCCATACCCCCTGATCCCTTTAGCCACAGGGACCATTCTTAAACGTTGGGATAGTCCCAGCCTCAACTACCTGCTCTGGCAGCTTGTTCCATACCGTGTGGGATGTGCATGTTAGCATTGGTGGGTAGAGGAGAGGAGAGGAGGGTGTTGGGCGTGGTGGTGAGGTGGGACTGACCTGTGATTGTCGCTGCAGCATGGGTCTCCTCTCCCAGTAGCTTGTTCCTCACCGTGCAGCTGTACGAGCTGTTGGGCTCCAGGGTGACTCTCATCACGCTGCTCACCTCAAACAGGCCCCGCTCGTTGGCCACCTGCGAGGTGCTGACATTCTCCGTCACGTTGCCCCCCTTCCCGTCAAACCACAGCACCGTTGCCTGCGGGTAGCCCCCTGAGGAATGGCACGCAATGCTCACCTCATCTCCAGGCTTCAGGTTCTTGCTGGGCTCCAGGTGCAGGTTGGGCTTGGAGTAAGAGGCTGAAAGAAGAGGTAGGAGCATCAGCATGGTGGACCCACATCTGAGGGCTCGTGCCCCATCAACAGAGAGTTAGACTTAGCTCCTGGGGCTAATGGAACCAATGGATATGGGAAGAAAGCAGGAACAGGGTACTGATTCTGGATGATCAGCCATGATCTTATTGAATGGCGGTGCTGGCTCGAAGGGCCGAATGGCCTACTCCTGCTCCTATTGTCTATGTTTCTTTGTCTAATAAGAAGCTGCAGCTTTGGGTTAATCTAGGATGAATTAATAAATAAGAAAGAGAAGGTTTACGAGAATGATCCCAGGAATGAGTGGGTTAACATATGATGAGTGTTTGTCGGCACTGGGCCTGCACTCGCTGGAGTTTAGAAGGATGAGGGGGGACCTCATTGAAACGTACCGAATAGTGAAAGGCCTGGATAGAGTGGATGTGGGGAGGATGTTTCCACTAGTGAGAGAGTCTAGGACTAGAGGTCACAGCCTCAGAATTAAAGGATGTTCCTTTAGGAAGATGAGGAGGAATTTCTTCAATCAGAGGGTGGTGAATCTGTGGAATTCTTTGCCACAGACGGCTGTGGAGGCCAAGTCAATGGATATTTCTAAGGCAAGGATAGATAGATTCTTGATAAGTACGGGTGTCAGGGGTTATGGAGAATGGGGTTAGGAGGGAGAGATAGGAGGGAGAAATTCTTAAGGGGTTGGACAGGCTAGATGCAGGAAGATTGTTCCCGATGTTGGGGGAGGTAGGTACGGGATACTGAGTTGGATGATCAGCCATGATCATATTGAATGGCGGTGCAGGCTCGAAGGGCCGAATGGCCTACTCTTGCACCTAATTTCTATGTTTCTATGTTTTTATGATAGATCAGCCATGATTGAATGGCGGAGCAGACTTGATGGGCCGAATGGCCAAATTCTGCTCCTATCACAAACAAACATAAAATGTTGAAGATTGAAGGGAGACTTGATAATAGTATATAAAATAATAAGATGCGTAGATAAGGTAGACAGCCTGAGCCTTTTCCCCTAGGATGGAACAATCAAATAGGAAGAGAGTGATTACACATTTTTTACACAGAGAGTGATGAATCCCAGGAGCACGCTGCCAGGGGTGGTGGTGAAGGCAGATATTTTGGCGGCATTTAGATTGACACACTTGCAGGGAATGAAGGGAAATGGATCTCAGACAGGCAGATAAAAGATGGTCTTGACATCATGTTCAGCACAGACATTGTGGGCCGAAGGGTAACTTCTTGTGTCATAGAGTGATACAGTATGGAAACAGTCCCTTTGGCCCAACTCGCCCACACCGACCAACATGTCCCAGCTACACATTTGCCTCCTCTTGGTCCATATCCCTCCAAACCCGTCCTATCCATGTACCTATCCAACTGCTTCTTAAACATTGGGATAGTCCCAGCCTCAACTATCTCCTCTGGCAGCTCGTTCCATACACCCACCACCCTTTGTGTGAAAAAGTTACCCTTTAGATTCCTATTAAATCTTTTCCCAATCACCTTGAACCTGTGTCCTCTGGTCCTCGATTCCCCTACTCTGGGCAAGAGACTCTGTGCATCTACCCGATCTATTCCTCTCATGATTTTATACACCTCTATAAGATCCCCCTCATCCTCCATGGAATAGAGACCCAAGCCTACTCAACCTCTCCCTATAGCAGCTCACACCCTCTAGTCCTGGCAACATCCTCGTAAAAGCCCTGTCTCACGGTACGAGTTCATTCCAAGAGATCTCCCGAGTTTAAAAAAAAATCAAACTCGTGGTAAGCGCGGAGAATGAACGTAGCGGGTACGTCGGAGCTCGGGGACGTCTCTTAGCGGCTCGTAACGCTAACGGCAGGTACTCGGGAAGACTCGCTGACGGCAGGTAATCACGGGAAGACTCGTGAAGATTTTTCAACGTTGCAAAATGTCCACGAGAGCCCCGAGTACCGACGAGTGGACATTACCGTAAATCTCCGCGTTCGAATCAGGGCAAACTCGGGAGGTAGAGCTCTTGGAATGAACTCGTACCCTGGGACAGGGCTTTAAATCTTTACTGAACCCTTTGAAGATTGACAATATCTTTCCTGTATCTTTGTGCTGTAACATTCTATGTTCCACGTCACATTTGGAAGTATGTTTAGGATAGTGTTGTACCTGCGAGTTGGAGCATGATGGGGGCACTGTTGTAGTCTAGGACACGGACAAAGCAGGTGAAGCTGCCTTCATCTTCAATCTTCACATTCCTCAACAGCAGCGAGGCGTTGCCCTTGCCCAGCTGGTCCATGAACAGTGCGGTCCGGTTGACAAAGCTGTCCGCCTGGTCGCTCTGCACTTCCCACTGCTGCGAGTAGCTGTGCACCATGGTCTTGGTCTCTGTCAGCTGCCAGATCACACTCACATCCCCCAGGGAGAAGTTGCCCTCGCTGGTGAACGTGCAGTTCAGTGTCACGTCTTCCCCGTAGCGGGCAATCACTGGGTCCATTGGAACCTGGATGTCCAGAGCTCCTGCAAGCATTGAAAGAGAATTCATCAGTGAAGGAAGCCAGCAGCACAAAACAGAAACATAGAAAATAGGTGCAGGAGTAGAGGCCATTCGGCCCTTCGAGCCAGAACCCCCATTCAATATGATCATGGCTGATCATCCACAATCAGTACCCCGTTCCTGCTTTCTCCCCATATCCCTCGATTCCGTTAGCTATCTCTCTTGAATACATGAAACTTTTACACGTGGAGACAGGGAGAACACACAAACTCTATACAGATTCTATACTGTCTGTACGGAGTTTGCATGTTATCCCCGTTTCTTTCAGGAGCTCCAGATTCCTCCCACATCCCAAACCATGCTGTGATGCAGCCCGGTAAAATGCAATGATGCTGCTGGTTTATTCCAGATATCTGCAAGACTTTCGAGTTATTCTAATATTCCTCATTGATGATGATGGTTCCATAAGGCTTCACTGTATAATTAATACGATGAATAAAACAGGCTCACACTCCATGGTTAAGTTAAGTTAGAGTCCCAGTTTGTGTGGGATTACTCCATACAGTATCGTGCAATCATTAGATAGCTTCCCCTCTGGGCTCCAAGTTCCTGCTTAACTGCAAAGCGCATGGGATTTGAAATAAAAACTGGGGATTAACATTAAAGATTCATGAGTTCGGGCAGCTTCTGAGGACGGAACATTTGCCAAGGATTTTAGTTTCTGAAGCGTTTGGCAAAAGGTGCGGAAATTAAGTCTAGCTGCGTGTAATTCTTTGCGAATGAGTCAAAAGCCATGTTTGACAACAGCACCAACGTCGCTGGACATTTTAGTTTTGGTCAGCGTTTAGTTTATTTTGTAAAAGGACACACAGAGTGCTGGAGTAACTCAGCGGGTCAGGCAGCATCTGTGGAGAACATGGATAGGTGCCGTTTCACAGAGTGCTGGAGTAACCCAGCTGGTCAGGCAGCATCTGTGGAGAACATGGATAGGTGACGTTTCACAGAGTGCTGGAGTAACTCAGCGGGTGCAGCAGCATCTATGGAGCTAAGGAAATAGGCAACGTTTCGGGCCGAAACCCTTCCGGGTTTCGGACCGAAACGTTGCCTATTTCCAGAAGGGTTTTGGCCCGAAACGTTGCCTATTTCCTTCGCTCCATAGATGCTGCTGCACCATAACTCAGCGGGTCAGGCAGCATCTGTGGAGAAAAATGGATAGGTGACGTTTCACAGAGTGCTGGAGTAACGTAGCGGGTCAGGCAGCATATGTGGCGAACATGGATAAGTGACGTGTCACAGAGTGCTGGAGTAACTCTGAGTGCTGTCTGTACACGCTGTAAGGCAGCAACACTACCGCTGCACCAGCGTGTTATTACATTCACCGCCAGCGTTAACTTAATGGATAGCCTCATCCAACCACTGCGATAATCTTTGCAACGCTACCCGTCCCGTGTCCCATCTGCCAACAAGCCCGTCGCTCTCTACTCAGTCAATAACGCATTAACGTTACTCATCTGCAGCAAGATAAGAGGTCGGACATGGAGCGGTGAGTAACAGTGTGGAGATGATGCAGATAATCCCGCTGCTGTTACAGTTGTGTCTGTTACTCTGGTAATGACCTGCCAGCGCTGGTGATAGCCACCATTTGTTACAGCAGGTTGGCTGGCAAATCTGGGAGCAACACCAGCCTACAAATTGCAAAGTGTCGAACAGAGAGCACCAGGGTGTGAATCAAACCTCGTGCAAGCACAAAATATTTTCTCTCGTCCGAAGGTCATCCCAGCACCAGAGAGAGACAACTTTAGGGCGGTCACGGTGGCGCAGCGGTAGAGTCGCTGCCTTACAGCGCTTGCAGCACCGGAGATCCAAGTTCGATCCCGACTACGGGCGCTGTCTGTACGGAGTTTGCACGTTCTCCCCGTGACTTTTCTCCGAGATCTTCGGTTTCCTCTCACACTCCAAAGACGTACAGGTTAGTAGATCCACTGGCTTGGTGTGTGTGTAAATTGTCCGTAGTGTGTGTATAGTGTGTATAAAGGTTTCCCAACCTACAGTATATTTAGCCCCAGGGGTAACTCTGGATATTTGTTCTCATTGATCGGTGCGGTATCTGTTCATTATTAGTTGTTGATAAATAAATGAAAATAACATTGTTAAAAACTGAAGCTTTGTAAGAAATCAGTAATTAAATTGTCACTCACTATTATTTGTGTACATGCTTCTAATAAAAATACTTTACAAAAAAAGAAAATAACTTTGATATGTGCTATTAAAGTTGCCTGGGGCAAACGGGATGAGTAATGTTGGCAACCCCTTGTGTATAGGATAGTGTTAATGTGTGGTCGGTGCAGACTCTACAGGCCTGTTTACCACGCTGTATCTCTAAAACCTAACACCAAAGATACCAGCTTTCCATCTGAGCTACTGATTCCTTTTCATCAGACAAATATTTCTGTCTTTGGATGAATAATAATAATGTGTTGACTACCAGCTGTGCTACAGGCCACTGTGTGATCACACACATCCCATCACCTGCTCAAGTGGGTGGTTATTAGAAATATTTTACTGCAAATTAAAGAGAAAGCTGCCATCACCGAGAAATCCACGATTGAAGTTAGATAGAAGAAACACTAACTCATTCCTTCTCTCTAGAGATGCTGCCTGGTCATAAGTGATAGTAAAATTAGGCCATTCAGCCCATCAAGTCTACTCTGCCATTCAATCATGCCTGATCTATCTCTACCTCCCAACTCCATTCTCCTGCCTTCTCCCCATAACCTCTGACACACACACACACTAATCAAGAATCTATCTATCTCTGCCTTCAAAATATCCACTGACTTGTGGCCTCCACAGCCAACTGTGGCAAAGAATTCCACAGATTCACCACCCTCTGACTAAAGAAATTCCTCCTCATCTCCTTCCTAAAAGAACATCCTTTAATTCTGAGGCTGTGGCCTCTAGTCCTAGACTCTCCCACTAGTGGAAACATCCTCTCCACATCCACTCTATCCAAGTCTTTCACTATTCTGTACTTTTCAATCAGCCCCCGCCCCTCCCCACTCATTCTTCTAAACTCCAGCGAGTACAGGCCCAATGCCGACAAACGCTCATCATAGGTAAACCCTCTGATTCCTGGGATCGTTCTTGTAAACCTCCTCTGGACTCTCTCCAAGGCCAGCATATCCTTCCTCTGATAGATCTGCAGATCATCTACCGGTACTAATTTGGCACCATTGCCCCACCAGCTATCGCAGGCAAAGCCGCAGCTCAAAGCGTCGCCTATTCATGTTCTCCAGAGATGCTGCCTGACCCGCTGAGTTACTCCAGCACTTTGCCTTTTTTTTTAAAATAAACCACCATCTGCAGTTCCTAATGTCTACATATACTTTTCAATATTCCTTACAGATCAAAAATTCCAGTGCGTTTTTTAAATGCAATTTCACCCCACACAGCCCCACTATCCATAGCCTGTATTTTCTCAACACTGTGTTTATCTCCTCCCAGGGTTAATTACACAGTTCTTCAATGCCAAAACAGGAGGCAACAGAATGATAGAGATCTAAATTAATTTGGAATTTGTTGAACATAGTCATAAGGAGACATGACTTGAGAATTAAGGGACTGAAGTTTAGTGGTAACATGAGGGGGAACTTCGTTACTCAGAGAGTGGTAGCTGTGTGGAATGAGCTTCCAGTGAAGGTGGTGGAGGCAGGTTCGTTTTATCATTTAAAAATAAATTGGATAGTTATATGGACGGGAAGGGAATGGAGGGTTATGGTCTGAGCGCAGGTATATGGGACTAGGGGAGATTATGTGTTCGGCACGGACTAGAAGGGTCGAGATGGCCTGTTTCCGTGCTGTAATGGTTATATGGTTATAGCCATCAGACCAGGCAACGTCTGTGGAGACAGACATTTGTGTCGTCAATTGAAACCTTAAAGATAGACACAAAATGCTGGAGTAACTGAGTAACACACGCTAGGGACAATTTACACGTACAACAAGCCAATTAACTTACAAACTTGCACGTCTTTGGAGTGTGGGAAGAAACCGAAGATCTCAGAGAAACCCTGTGCAGGTCACGGGGAGAACGTGCAAACTCCGTACAGACAGCACCCGTAGTTGGGATTGAACCCGGATCTCCGGCGCTGCACGCGCTGTAATGCCCCTGTCCCACTTAGGAAACCTGAACGGAAACCTCTGGAGACTTTGCGCCCCACCCAAGGTTTCCGTGCGGTTCCCGGAGGTTTTTGTCAGTCTCCCTACCTGCTTCCACTAGCTGCAACCTCCGGCAACCACCTGCAACCTCCGGGAACCGCACGGAAACCTTGGGTGGGGCGCAAAGTCTCCAGAGGTTTCCATGGAGGTTTCCTAAGTGGGACAGGGGCATAAGGCAGCAACTCTACCACTGCAACACCGTGGCCTCCCTTGACAAGATTTAAAGCCGGTGCGGGACTTGAACCAGTGAACTTCTACCTGAAGAGTATTCCCGTAGAAGTGTCACAAACCTGTGATTGTGCACGGTTCAAATAAGTAATTTAAGAGTTATTTGATTGAGGGGTTTTGGAAATGCCATAAACTAGAGAAGAGAAGGCAGCCTGTATTATTATTACTGCTGCAAGATAGAATGATAGTCTTTCACTCGCGCTTTCACAGGGACTATATTTTACAGCAGACAGTCCCTGCAGGACGGTACACATCATTGTTTTAAGACTAAGGTCAGGAACGCAAAGACACCATGGATTGTGGATATGGAATGTGGCAGTGGTGGTATATTATAGTTATGGATAACTAGGTCAGACGATGGATAGCGACTGTAATCACAGCATGGGAACCATCTTTAAAATACATTTTACAAACACCACATCATTCTTGCCTTTGCCAGTGACAGGGCTGCAGCAGAGGAGCAGATACTGCTGTGTGATCTGTCACCCACACCTTGCTTCCATTACTCACTGCAACACACACTCGTTCAACCTGCACCAGTCACGCTCCTCTCACTCATCTGTGCCCTTGCACACTCGCACACACTCGCACGCCCACACTTGCACGCACACGCGTGCACACACACACACCCTCACACAATCCCCCGCGCATTCTCACACGCGTGTGCACATGCGCACGCACTAGCACACACCCTCTTACACACTCCCCCGCGCATGCACACGGGCACACACGCACTCGCCCAATTGCCAGCGTTCTCACACACACGCACTCGCACACACACACACACACACACACACACACACACACACACACACACACACACACACACACACACACACACACACACACACACACACACACACACACACACACACACACACACACACCACACACACACGCACACACGCACACACACACACACCCACTCGCACACACACACACACACACACACACACACACACACACACACACACACACACACACACACACACACTCGCACACACACACCACTTGTGTGTTGTTTTTGGTTGTTTGTGCCATGCAAGAACAAGTTTGTAGATCAACAGTTCGACCATTTCCTTACACTATTAGCTAGGGTGTCTTCCCAATCTTCCACCCTACCATACTGTGGTACTTGCATTTTTTTCTTGCACTTCCTCTGTAACTGTAAAGCTATAGTTCTGTAACACTATAATCTGAACTCTAGCTCGTGTGTGTGTGTGTGTGTTGTCTGTATGTTTGTCTGTGTGTGTTGTCTGTGTGTGTAATGTGTGTGTGTGTGTGTGTGTGTTGTCTGTATGTTTGTCTGTGTGTGTGTGTGTGTGTGTGTATAATGTGTGTATATAATGTGTGTGTGTGTGTGTATAATGTGTGTATATAATGTGTGTGTGTGTGTGTATAATGTCTGTGTGCGTGTGTGTGTGTGTGTGTGTGTGTGTGTGTGTGTGTGTGTGTGTTGTCTGTATGTTTGTCTGTGTGTGTAGTGTATGTGTGTGTGTGTGTGTCTGTATGTGTGTGTCTGTGTGTGTAGTGTGTGTGTGTGTGTGTGTGTGTGTGTGTGTGTGTGTGTGTCTGTGTGTTTGTCTGTGTGTGTGTGTGTGTGTGTGTGTTGTCTGTATGTTGTCTGTGTGTGTGTGTGTGTGTGTGTGTGTGTGTGTGTGTGTGTGTGTGTGTGTGTGTGTGTGTGTCGCACGTCTGTGCGTGTATGTTCGCTGCAGATGCTGGTTTACACTGAAGACAGACACAAAATGCTGGAGTAACTCAGCGGGACAAGCAGCATCTCTGGAGAGAAGGAATGGGTGACGTTTCGGGTCGAGACCCTTCTTCATGCCCTACCTCAGTGTGGTTTGATTAATTTCATGTACAGCATGATTTGAAAGGATAGCACACAAAGTTTTATCACATTTTCTCAGTTCACCTGGAAACAACAAACCAACATGATCGAGCCAGCCTGGTCATGACCAACCTTTTCATACATGAAGCAAGGAAATCCCAGGAAAGTTTATTTAGCTAACCCATCGATCGTTTGGAAAGTTGTAAGACTTGGTTTAGAAAGGAGATGAGGAAGAATTTCTTAAGCCAGAGGGTGGTGAATCTGTGGGATTCATTGCCACAGACGGCTGCGGAGGTCAAATTTGGTATTTTCAAGCGGAGATTGATAGGTACTTGATTAGGAAGATTATGGGGGAAGGCAGGAGAATGGAGTCCTGTGGGAAAATAGATCAGCCATGATTTAATAGCGTAGTAGACTCAATGGGTTGAATGGCCTCATTCTGTTCCTCTGTCTTATGGAAAGCTTGCAAGGGCATTATGGTCAATAGACAATAGGTGCAGGAGTAGGCCATTCGGCCCTTTGAGCCAGCACCACCATTCAATGTGATCATGGCTGATCATCCCCAATCAGTACCCCGTTCCTGCCTTCTCCCCATATCCCCTGACTCCGCTATTTTTAAGACCCCTATCTAGCTCTCTCTTGAAAGCATCCAGAGAACCGGCCTCCACCGCCCTCTGTGAGGCAGAGAATTCCACAGCTTCACCCACTCTCTGTGAGAAAAAGTGTTTCCGTTCTAAATGGCTTACCCCTTATTCTTAAACTGTGTGTGGCCCCTGGTTCTGGACTCCCCCAACATCGGGAACATGTTTCCTGCCTCTAGCGTGTCCAAGCCTTAACAATCTTATATGTTGCAATGAGATCCCCTCTCATCCTTCTAAACTCTAGAGTGTCCAAGCCTTAACAATCTTATATGTTTCAATGAGATCCCCTCTCATCCTTCTAAACTCCAGAGTGCCCAAGCCCTTAACAATCGGTCAGTGTGGACGAGTTGGGCCAAAGGGCCTGGGCCTGCCTTGTGCCTTTGAGGGCGAGCAGGCGAATGCAATGCAAAGTTTGCGGCTTACCTCTGCAAAGTCCCAGCAGTAGAGGCAGTAAACACAGCGGGAAGATGGCGAAGGGCATCGCTGAGGATGGTGGGGAGTGTTGGTGATGAAGGCAGAATGAAGATCGTCTAGAAGATCTGCCTGTCTGACGATGCTCTGCCCTTCACGACCCCGACAACAACATCGACCAAGTGTCTGCAGGATTGGACAAACAAGCAGTTGGTGACCATGGGTTAAGGAATCCACATACAATACGATAGAACTTTATTTATCCCAGGAGGGAAATTGATCTGCCAACAGTCATAAACACACGAGATACATGAAACACTAAATTATTATTTTTTATAAAAAGAGAAGAGAAAAACGAATGAAGAAGTGAAAGAAGCGGAGATTTATCCCACTGCCCTTCTGATGAAGCCAAATAAAGTTACAAAAATAAGAAAAAATTAAAATAGGTTTCGGGGCTAGCTTACAGTTTATATTTAGTGTCAAATTAGGCTTGTCTCAGGTTGCAGTGTGTGGGATAATAAATACCATAACATTGTCTCCCAAGTGAGGAGGTGATAGAGGAAGAGAGACATAGTTGGTCACATCTTTGAAGCAAGAGGCAATAAAGCAGATGGCCAAGTGACAAAGAAGAACCAGGGAAGTGGAGATAAAATGACCTAAAGCAAATGGCCAATGTTTTTAGTATATTTTGTACCATTTAAACAAAAGGCCTTTGATGTGATGCATTCTGTGGAAACCTTTTCCTGTACCTCTGACCATGACTAATGTCTGTGGAATGTGCTAAGGGGACAAAAAAAACCTATTTAAGGCAATGTAATTCTGTTGTTCAGAGAAGAGGACCGAGGACAGTCGAGTGTGTACATTGGTCACTTAGCTGGAATTCTCGCTCCCTTTCATCGGCCAATGTTAAGTAAAGTTTTGAACTGGTCTACCAAACAGTTTGTGTGGTGTCTGTTTATTAAGAAGCGAACCTGGTTTAGTTGTTATAAAAGTAACTTTTTCACTTCCTTCCCTACACCCACTCACCCGACCCTAGCATCGGGTTTGAGTTTGTGTTCAACCATTATAAACACTAAATTAAAGTGATAAGTGGAAAGGTTTGGGGAGGAGGGGGGGAGAGGAGTCAGTCTCAGTCTACCCCACGCTAGAAGGGGGGTGGGGTGGGGAGGAGTTGTACAGCTTGATAGCCACAGGGAAGAAGGATCTCCTATGGCGTTCTGTGCTACATCTTGAGAAACATAACCAAAGTGATGGGATTATACGGGGAGCATTTTGCTCAAACAGACCACTCAGCCTTCTGAGGCTGTTCCTCATTCACCAAGATCATTGGCGTGAATCAACGTTCCTGCCTATTCTTTAAAAGTGTATCTATACCGCTAAAAAAAAAAAAACCTCCTCATCTCAAGGCATTTCGTTGTCTCTGTACTGTACACTGACAATGACAATTAAAATTGAATCTGAATCTGAATCAAGGATCTGATAAAGGATATAACACAGGGCCTCACAGCACCAGACACACGTGGTTGATCCTGACCTCAGGTGCTGTCTGTACGGAGTTTGCACGTTCTCCCTGGGACCGCGTGGGTTTTCTCCAGGTTCCCCGATTTCCTTCCACACTCCAAAGATGTGGGTTAATTGGCTTCAGTTAAAATAGTAAATTCTTCCTTAGTGTGTGTAGGATGGTGTTAGTGTGCGGGGGTCGCTGGTCGGCACGGACACGTTGGGCCGAAGGGCCTGTTTCTGCGCTGTATCTCCAAACTAAACTAAACCTTCCAGCAAGGGTTTCGGCCCGAAACGTCGCCTATTTCCTTCGCTCCATAGATGCTGCTGCACCCGCTGAGTTTCTCCAGCAATTTTGTGTACCAGCAAGAATCATTAGGTGGCGATAGGGAGCAGGATCTTGGATGGCTAATACACTTCCAGCACTGCAGCAACGAGACTCCAAAACTGTGGCCCCATTTATTAGAATCACTGAAATGTAACACTAAAATAGACCCTGTTCGTGGGGAAAAATCTGCCAGTGCTACCACTCAGCTCTTAGAAACATAGACAATAGGTGCAGGAGTAGGCCATTCGGCCCTTCGAGCCTGCACCGCCATTCAATATGATTATGGCTGTGCTGGAGAAACTCAGCGGGTGCAGCAACATCTATGGAGCGAAGGAAATAGGCAACGTTTCAGGACGAAACCCTTCCGGGTTTCGACCCGAAACGTTGCCTATTTCCTTCAAGAACCTATACTCAAATCCTTTAGGAGTAGGCCATTCGGCCCTTCAAGCCTGCACCGCCATTCAATATGATCATGGCTGATCATCCAACTCAGTATCCTGTACCTGCCTTCTCTCCATACCCCCTGATCCCTTTAGCCACAAGGGCCACATCTAACTCCCTCTTAAATATAGCCAATGAACTGTGGCCTCAACTACTTTCTGTGGCAGAGAATTCCACAGATTCACCACTCTCTGTGTGAAAAATGTTTTCCTCATCTCGGTGCTAAAAGATTTCCCCTTGATCCTTAAACTGTGTGACCCCTTGTTCTGGACTTCCCCAACATCGGGAATGATGTTCCTGCATCTAGCCTGTCCAACCCCTTAAGAATTTTGTAAGTTTCTTTAAGATCCCCCCTCAATTTTCTAAATTCTAGTGTCTGCACGGAGTTTGTGCGTTCTCCCCTTGACCTGCATTTAGTGTCTATCTGAGGGTTACGGAGTTATAGAGAAATCGATATTCATAGGGCTGGGGTTGCAAGCTGCCAAAGGACCTCAAAGGTTTGTCTATCTGTCAGATCCTTCCTTTCAAAGGTGTGAGATGTTAGACTGATTCTGGGGTCAATATCCCGTCTCAGAAGGGGTCACACAGCTTAAGGATAAGGGGGAAATCTTTTAGGACCGAGATGAGAAAAAAAAATTTCACACAGGGAGTGGTGAATCTCTGGAACTCTCTGCCACAGAAGGTAGTTGAGGCCACAGTTCATTGGCTATATTTAAGAGGGAGTTAGATGTGGCCCTTGTGGCTCAAGGGATCAGGGGGTATGGAGAGAAGGCAGGGATGGGATACCGAGTTGGATGATCAGCCTTGATCATATTGAATGGCGGTGCAGGCTCAAAGGGCCGAATGGCCTCTACTCCTGTGAAAAAGTTACTTTTATAACTACTAAACCAGGTTCGCTTCTTAATAAACAGACACCACACAGACTGTTTGGTAGACCAGTTCAAAACTTTACTTAACATGGGCCGATGGAAGGGAGCGAGAATTTCCAGCTAAGTGACCAATGTAGACACTTGACCATCCTCGGTCCTCTTCCCTTAACAACAGACTTACATTGCCTTAAATAGGGTTTTTTTGTCCCCTTAGCACATTCCACAGACATTAGTCATGGTCAGAGGTACAGGAAAAGGTTTCCACAGAATGCATCACATCAAACCTTTTGTTTACATGGTACAAGATATACTAAAAACATTGGCCATTTGCTTTAGGTCATTTTATCTCCAAATAGACCACCCTAGCTTTTTCGCTGCTTCCTCTGTCATTTGGTCCCTCATAAACATAGGTCATTTGTTTACAAAGATGTGACTGGCTATGTCTCTCTTCCTTTATTGCCTCCTCCCCCATAAACATTGGCCATTTGGTTTATGGCATCTTACTTCAAAGATATCTCTAGCTTCTCCTCTCTGTCACTTCCTCACTTGGGAGACAATGTTATAGGATTTATTATCTCACACACACCACAACCTAAGGCAAGCCTAATTTGACACTAAATATAAGCTGTAAGCTAGCCCAGAAGCCAATTTAATATCTTCTTATATTTTTAACTAAAATTCGGCTTCATCACCTGCACCTATTGTCTATGTTTCCATGTAACTCTACCGCTGCGCCACCGGTTATAGCCGGCAGTGATATCTCCAATTCAACAGGCCAACATTCCTCACTGTTCATCAGTTTTCCTGGTTAAGGAAAGAATGTTGGCAAGGCCATCGGGAACAATCCCAGCCTTTCTTTCACTTGGGGAGAATAGAATCGAATACGTTATTTGTGATGGTACAATACTGTGCAGCAAAATCACATTGCATCTCCTTCGTTTAAAAATAACAAAACACAACAGCCATTGACTCCCATATACACAAAATCCACATAACATATGCAACAATACAATAGCGTTATTTTGTCATTTGAACCTGACATGACGTTCAAACGAAATTTGGTTTCTGCAGACATACAAGAAAAGAACCAAGACACACACCAACACAATTCACACAAACATCCATCACAGTGTATCTCCAGCTCACTGTGATGGAAGGCAAAGTCTTGTCTCTCTCTCCCCTGCTCTCCATTCCTCTCCCAAAGTCAAAGTCAAAGTCAAAGCCCCCGGCGGGCGCTAGCAAGTCCCACGGCCACTTAAAGCCGCGCCGGGCGATGTAAGGCACATAACAATACACATAATAAATAATAATAATAATAATAAACTTATTTATATAGCACATTTTCAGTCAACTTGCATTGACCCCAAAGTGCTTCACATAATTACATTACATTACACACAGGCAAAGGTGGGTGAAGTGTCTTGCCCCAAGGACACAACGACAGTATGCGCTCCAAGCGGGATTCGAACCGGCTACCTTCCGGTCACCAGCCGAACACTTAGTCCATTGTGATTTAAAAAGCCCATTTAAAAAGAGTTTTGCCCATTATATTGCACCCCGAATTATATTGTGCTTTCCCCAGTGTTCTCTGTTAGAGTTAAGTCCTTTTATCGCGGTCATGTGGTGACATAGTATCGTGAAACCGAAACGTTTCACGTATGGGAGATAAGACGATTCAGAATATTAAAAATCTCCTTGTGGCGATTGAATAATGTCCCTCCTGCTCTCCTTCACTCATTCCTTTTTTCTTTATGTGTTTTTCACTCACGCTCACTAGTCTATCCCTCACTTTTCACAACCTCTTTTTCCTCTCTCCTTTCTTTAAAAAAAAAGGAAGTTGTACAGAGAATGTAATATGTAAACATAATTTTTGTACCACTGTATTGTACTTCTAATAAATTTTATTTTTTTAAATAAATAGAAAATTCTTTTATCGCACATGGGTAGGAACTATTTTTTAGTTTTCAGGGACCTGTATCGCCTCTCAGAGGGTAGCAGAGTGAAGAGGTGGTTGGCAGGGTGGGATTTGTCCTGCTTCATAGGCACAAGCATCGGGCCCTGTATATGTTGTAGGGAGTGTTGTAGAGCGTAGAGATCTCGGACTGCAGGTTCAATGTGCAGGAAGTAACTGCAAGTGCTAGTTTATACCAAAGAAGGGCACAAAGTGCTGGAGTAACTCAGCAGCTTTCCAAAGACGTACAGCTATGTAGGTAAATTGGCTCGGTAAAGGGAAAAAAAATTGTTAATATGCGGGGGTCGCTGGTCGGTGTGGACCCTAAGGTCCTGTTTCCGCGCTGTATCTCTAAACTAAACTAGAGTCCATGGAAGTCCACTGCAGAGGTCTGGCTTCAGTGCCACATGTACAGTATTGACATCTGCGATCATACTTAGGAATATCTAATTGATGACAGCACTAACTCACTCGCCAATATCCTTTAGTTGTTCCAGTGTTTTCATAAAACTCGCACTCAGTCAAAGAATCTTACTGCATTCCAGATGTCGACCGTGAGCAGTCAGCGATGAAGGCGGACACTGAACTAAATACAGAACTAACTGCGAGCAAGAACTCATGGAATGGTAGGAAGGCTCACATCTGGATGTGCTGTCATGTCAGGGATTCCTCCCGCAATATTTTACAGTGGAGGACCTGGAATGACCTCCACAGTACTCATGCCACCTAACGGCCTCTAACGCACTTGAACGCTCTCCAAACCACCCCAACGCCCTCTAACGAGGGAATTGGACAGACAACGTTTCGGGTCAGGACCCTTCTTCAGGCTAATGCAGTAATGAGAAAAATGATGGATTGCTAGCAAGTGAAGAAGGGACTAGACCCAAAACTTCACCCACTCCTCCACTCCAGAGATGCAATAGACAATAGATAATAGGTGTAAGAGTAGGCCATTCAGCCCATCGAGGCAGCACCATCATTCACTGTGATCATGGCAGATCATCTACAATCAGTACCCCATTCCTGCCGTCTCACCATATCCCTGGACTGTTGCTGCCTGTCCCGTTGACTTACTCCAGCATTTTGTGTCTATGGCAGGTTGGGCCAAAGGGCCTGTTTCCATGCTGTAAGACCCTATGATAGGTAGATCCAGGTGGGGGGGGGGGGGGGTTGATTGGTAGATGGGTCACATTGGGGAGAAAAGAATGGAGAGAGAGTAACCAAGCCTGCAGTTTATAGATACAGCATTGAAACAGGCCCTTCGGCCCACCATGTCTGCACCAAGGGGCAATCCCCCACACACTAGTTCTATCCTACAAACTAGGGACAATCCACAGATGCCAATTAACCTACAAACCCGCACATCTTTGTGAATGTGCGAGGAAGCACCCAGACAAACGTGCAAACTCCGCACAGACAGCACCCGTAGTCAGCGCGAGTGTGGAGAGAATGGATGAGGAAATGGGATGACCTAAAACTGGTGTGGTCACTAGTGGTCAGTGGCCAGCATGGACTTGATGGGCCAAATGGCCTGTTTCACTGCTGTGTCTCTAAACAGACTGTCCAATATAGCTTGTGACATAGAAACATAGACAATAGGTGCAGGAGGAGGCCATTTGGCCCTTTGAGCCAGCACCGCCATTCAATGTGATCATGGCTGATCATCCCCAATCAGTACCCCATTCCTGCTTTTTCCCCCATATCCCTCGATTCCATTAGCCCTAAGAGCTAAATGACAACACCTGAATGCCCTTTATTCTTGGGTGAATATACACCAATGAAAGGATATAGAAACATAGAACTGAGAGAAAATCCTTCAGACCAACAAGTCTGTTCCAACATTCTAATAACTAAACGAAATTCTGAGACTCAACACAAAATACTGGAGTAACTCAGCGGATCAGAAAGCATCACTTCTTCTTGCATGTGGCGTGCACAGCCTAAAGTTGTCGGACAACTTGTTCTATTTGATCTTCCGTTTGTGCACGTCGAGTTGATTGCATTAGTCGAAACAGGGCGGACCACATGAAGGTTGCAATCTCCCCACCCCAGGCAGCATCACTGGATAGAAGGAATAGGTGACCTGTTCAGGTCGAGACACTTCTGCAGACTCCGAAGAATTACTCTTCAGTGTAAACCAGCATCTGCAGTTCCTTTCGACACATCGATTCTGAGTCCTAGACTCTCCCACAAGTGGAAGCATCCTCTCCACATCCACTCTATTTATGCCCTAAACCCTGAGCAATCAACCTTCCAAAGACTTGAAAATCAAAAGGAGGGAAACTGAATATTTGTGATAAAAGATTGCCCCTCAATATCGGATCTGAAGAAGCTCTTGGCTCTTGACATAGGTTATGTGTGTGCATTCTGGTGGCTCATGTTTCCAATGACACTATCCAAATACTGCGCTGTATTTTTTCTCTCGACACTCCTGACAAAGTGCAAATGTATTTAAGCACAAGGCACACACAGATAATCACCGTTTAGAGGGAGTTAAGAGCAATATAACACACAGATGTCAGCTGGTGGGCAAAGCTTTGTGGGATGTATGGGGCATGACTCACTGCAATACTGCCCGCAAGGTTCAATTAGTGTCAGCAGTAGGTGCAGGTGTAAAGGTGAGGCAGTCTCACTAATTCCTTGTCCTTCCTTCCATCCGATTCCTTCAAACTGAAGTATCAAAGGCAGAGCAAAGAAACAACTTCAGTTTAGTTTAGAGATACAGTGCGGGAACATGCTCATCGGCCAACCGAGTCCCACACACCAACATTACCCTACACACACTGGGGACAATTTACATTCACACCAAGCCAATTAACCTACAAACCTGTACGTCTTTGAAGTGTGGGAGGAAACCGAAGATCTTGGAGAAAACCCACGCAGGTCACGGGGAGAAGACACAAACATTGTTGAACCCTTGGTTAAATTTGATCGGACTTGGGGAAGAGTTATTCAACATTTTCATACGACATGAACTGTCTCCTCTCCAACTGTTATAATTATTTTACTGGTATACGGTGCAACGGACTTGATGACAAACAAGGACTTAAATTGTTGAAACTCTTTGCCGTCCAGATTCAGTTTTTATTTATTTTTTTCTTCTTCTTCTTTAGTTTAGGGGTGTTTTGTTATTTCGTTTTTTCGATCTTTTTAAAAAAAAATCTTTTTGTTTTTTACATATAAGCTCTTTTAAACACGTAACTATATTTACATGGAGACCAGGAAGTCTATATTCAATGTGTATGTTGACACTGGGCTCATATTTAGGTTTTACCTGCCATTAATGTAACCCTGATCCCTCTGGATCAATATCACTGTTATGTTTATCATTGCTATTTTGCTTTTGAAAAAAACAAATAAAAAGATTTTGAAAGAAGAAGGAGAAGGCACAAACTCTGCACAGACAGCACCCGTAGTCAGGATCGAACCTGGGTCTCTGGTGCTGTGAGGCAGCAACTCTACCGCTGCACCACTGTGCCACTCTCTAACTTTCTTCAGAGCAACGATATTCTTCTCCTGCCAACAACTCCGCAGTGCAATTACTTTTTGAAAGCATGTGAGGGAGGGAGAGGCAAGATTGGATTCTCAAGAAACAGTCAGCTTTTTTTTCCTCCAGATGCAAGGTCTAAAAATAACAGGATGAGGTCACTTTCCGTCCTTAATCTGAACCCGTGCTGACCAGCGGGTAGGAAAGAAGGACGTTGTCAAACCAGGCAGGGAAAGCAAGTACAACTGAGGTCAACTCTTCATCAAACAACAACTGGTGCCAAGCTTTATGGTCTTGGTTTTTGATGCCTCAGATACAGTAAAGAAATTGGAAGATAGACACAAAATGCTGGAGTAACTCAGCGGGACAGGAAGCATCTCCGGAGAGAAGGAATGGGTCGAAAACCGAAGAAAGGTCTCGATCTGAAACGTCACCCATTCCTTCTCTCCAGAGTCCCACTGAGTTACTCCAGCATTTTTATCTCTCCATGTTGACCAGGCTAGTTTGGATACTGATTAAAACAGCAGGTTGCAGCCCGAAACGTTGCCTATTTCCTTCGCTCCATAGATGCTGCTGCACCTGCTGAGTTTCTCCAGCATTTTGTGTCTATCTTCCAACTTTTTTACTGTATCTGAGGCATCAAAAACCAAGGCCATGAAGCCTGGCACCAGTTGTGGTTTTGATGAAGAGTCACAGATCCACCGTGATGGGCCAAATGGCCTAATTCCGCTCCTACGATTTATATAGTCATTGGTAATAATTACAAGACTACCAGATTGGTGTAGAAAGCTGTCTGGTTTACTGATAGCACTCAGAGACGAGAGCCTGCAGTCCCCGCCCTGCCTGTTCACTGTGCAAACACAAATGATCATGAGGAACAGTGAGGGAAGAGACTCGGCTTGTACTCTCTGGAATTTAGAAGATTGAGGGGCGATCTTATAGAAACGTACAAAATTCTTAAGGGGTTGGACAGGCTGGATGCAGGAAGATTGTTCTCGATGTTGGGGAAGTCCAGAACAAGGGGTCACACAGTTTAAGGATAAAGGGGAAGGAAGTCTTTTAGGACCGAGATGAGAAAAAGAAAATTCACGTAGAGAGTGGTGAATCTGTGAAATTCTCTGCCACAGAGGGTAGTTGAGGCCACACAGTTCATTGGCTATATTTAAGAGGGATTTAGATGTGGCCTTTGTGGCTAAAGGGATCAGGGGGTATGGAGAGAAGGCAGGTACAGGATACTGAGTTGGATGATCAGCCATGATCATATCGAATGGCGATGCAGGCTCGAAGGGCTGAATGGCCTCTACTCCTGCACTTATTGTCTATGTCTCTATGTTTCTAAGAGGATTTGAACCTAGAATGCAGGTTTTAAAGCTGCTCTTCCGAGCCAGAATGTAAAGTAGGTCAGTTGGCGGGGACTGATGGGTGGGGTCACAGCCTTGGATACAGACTCTGTTATTCACATCGCAATTGAGGAACGATGATATAGAGAGGGAAGAATTCTGGCACATGTTTTAATTTCCTTTCACAGAGCCAGGGGATGATGAAGTCTCGCTAAGACTTCATCACAAGTCTGATTGCCGAAGGTAGCTTTCCTGGTCTCACCAGCGTCTTCTCCTTGCATGTGGCGGGCACAGCCTAAAGTTGCAGGACAACTTGTTCTATTTGATTGTGCACGCCAGGTTGATTGCATTCGTCGAAACAGGGGCGGACCACGTGAAGGTTGCAATCTCCCACCCCCGTCTCACCAGCTCGTTGCTTGCAAGCATCGTACACTCACGCCCGCTTGCATATTGGGGGAAATTAATGACTTTTACACCAATTACACTGCTGGTCTTTAATGTGCCTTGTGGACGAGACATCACGGCAAATTGATGGATTGAAAGATCAGCTTGGAAACAGGCCCTTCGGCCCGCCAAATCCATTGATGCTAGTTCTGTGGTATCCCAGTTTCTCAACCACTCCCTGCACACTAGGGGCCAATTAGCCTACAGGTCTTTGGGATGTGGGAGGAAACCGGAGCACCCGGATAAAACCCAGCAGTCACAGGGAGAACTGTAAGGCACATGCCGACCAACATGCCCCGTCTACACTAGTCCCACCCCGACCAACGTGCCCCGTCTACACTAGTCCCACCCCGACCAACATGCCCCGTCTACACTAGTCCCACCCCGACCAACATGCCCCGTCTACACTAGTCCCACCCCGACCAACATGCCCCGTCTACACTAGTCCCACCCCGACCCACATGCCCCGTCTACACTAGTCCCACCCCGACCAACATGCCCCGTCTACACTAGTCCCACCCCGACCAACATGCCCCGTCTACACTAGTCCCACCCCGACCAACATGCCCCGTCTACACTAGTCCCACCCCGACCCACATGCCCCGTCTACACTAGTCCCACCCCCAACCAACATGCCCCACCTACACTAGTCCCACCCCGACCAACATGCCCCGTCTACACTAGTCCCACCCCGACCAACATGCCCCGTCTACACTAGTCCCACCCCGACCAACATGCCCCGTCTACACTAGTCCCACCCCAACCAACATGCCCCATCTACACTAGTCCCACCCCGACCAACATGCCCCATCTACACTAGTCCCACCCCGACCAACATGCCCCGTCTACACTAGTCCCACCCCGACCAACATGCCCCATCTACACTAGTCCCACCCCGACCAACATGCCCCGTCTACACTAGTCCCACCCCGACCAACATGCCCCGTCTACACTAGTCCCACCCCGACCAACATGCCCCATCTACACTAGTCCCACCCCAACCAACAATGCCCCATCTACACTAGTCCCACCCCGACCAACATAACCCATCTACACTAGTCCCACCCCGACCAACATGCCCGTCCTTCACTAGTTCCACTCCGAGCACCCTGCCACATCTACACTAGTCCCACCCCGACCAACATGCCCCATCTACACTAGTCCCACCTGCCTGCATTTAGCCCATCTAGTACCTTTCTAAAGCTTTCCGATCCATGTTCCGGCCCCAATGTTTTTTTTAATCATTGTGATAGTTCCTGCCACAACTGCCCCCTCATTCCAAACGCCCACCCCCTTAGCACAAGAAAGGTTGCCCCTTCTTCTTCTGTCGTGTGTCTTTTAGACCTGCAGCTCCGTTGAGGCGAGCCAGGCCAACGTTCAGATCAATCAGACCTCGTTCACCATTGGGTGGCCAACCGGTGTTTGGGGCAACTGGTGACTATGTGCTCCACTGTCTGTGTTGGGTCCCCACACCCGCAGGAGATGCTCGCTGTCCACAAGGCCCCACATCTTCATCACTACTCCAGTTGCCCCTCAGGTTCCCTCTCTCACCTTAATTCAAAACCTCTGCCTAGTTTAAAGGACCTAAAAAAATCAAGAACGTGGTAATCTACGAACTCCTACAAGTACGTCTACGAATTCCCACAACTATTTCGATGCCCTCCTTATAACCCTGCCCCCACTGTACGAGTTCATTTCCAAGAGTTCTCCCGAGTTTGCCCCTGATTCGAACTCGGAGATTTACAGTAATCGGTACTCGGGGCTCTCGTGGACATTTTTCAACATGTTGAAAAATCTTCACGAGTCTTCCCGAGCTTACCTGAGTACCTGCCGTTAGCGTTACGAGCCGCTAAGAGACATCCCCGAGCTCCGACGTACCCGCTACGTACATTCTACGTGCTTACCACGAATTTGATTTTTTTTAAACTCAGGAGACTCTTGGAATTAACTTGTACAGTGGGACAGGGCCATTACGAGTAAAAAGTTGCAATTTCTTTCATCCCGACCATTTTTTTCTTCGTGGACATTTTTTATTGGGCTGGAAAAAATGTCCCGACTTACCTGATGCCACGAGTACCTACGGCCAGCATTACGAGCCATTACGATATCGCTACAAACTCCTACAAACTCGTTACAGACCGATACAGTTGGGGGTGAAATAGTTCTGCTGGCACACAGAACCGTTCTTTAGTAGCTCCTGAAACAATCCCCCAAGAAACATAGAAAATAGGTGCAAGAGTAGAGGCCATTCGGCCCTTCGAGCCTGCACCGCCATTCAATATGATCATGGCTGATCATCCAACTCAGTATCCTGTACCTGCCTTCTCTCCATACCCCCCTGATCCCTTTAGACACAAGGGCCACATCTAACTCCCTCTTAAATATAGCCAATGAACTGTGTGGCCTCAACTACCTTCTGTGGCAGAGAATTCCACAGATTCACCACTCACTGTGTGAAAAATGTTTTTCTCATCTCGGTCCTAAAAGACTTCCCCCTTATCCTTAAACTGTGAGCCCTTGTTCTGGACTTCCCCAACATTGGGAACAATCTTCCTGCATCTAGCCTGTCCAACCCCTTGCAACAAGACAGTTATTAAAACGAGGAAGAGTTTCGACCCCAAAACATTACCTACAGTAAGTAGACCTTCTCTCCAGAGATGTTGTCTGTCCCGCTGAGTTACTCCAGCGTTTTGTGTCCACTGTTTAAAGCAGCTTCTTCCTACACAAAGGAACCGTGAACTAGTCAATAGAGTCAAATGTGTTATAACTAAAGAAAAAAATAAAAGGGGTTGTACTGACTGCCGGTGCTCACTGATTCAAAGCTGATATTCCTTTAACATGCAATTTCATTTTAAGCTCAATTGCAAAAATATCCTCAGCTTGGATCCACCAGACTTCCTCTTTATGCCCCACCGTTTCCGTCAGCCCTCCCTCCCTCCAGCTCTTCCCAGTTTTTTTTTCTGGAGCATTTTCAACGTTAATGGAGACAAAAGAGCGGACCTTACCCTGCGAGGCGTGTCTGTGTCTGTGGCTGTGTCCGGAGCGAGTGGAGCGGCCGCGGGGCTCCAACACCGGGCGCTGATCAAAGCCAAGCTCAGCGGGCTCTGGTTTAGCGGGGACCCTCCCTACACAGAACCGGAGGGTCCAAACTTCAAGGGGGGGGGAACAAACAACGTGGATTTCTTGCAATCTTGCCCGGAGCCGGTGGTGTCGCGCTGGGAAAAAATAGTTCTCAGCTACTTTTCATTGGTTGCAACTTTAAGGGCAAGAGTTTGAAGGAGTTTCTAAAAGCAGGTCCATATCTCACTCCCTGTCTCCGTCCTGCCCAAAGATCTTATTGCAGAGCTCTGCTATGGGATCTTTGGTCCTGCCTACACTATGTACAAACTCCACTCCACCACAAATCACAAACACATTTCAATCCGATTCTGGGTTGGGCGAGGTGGGCCAGCAGTGTCAGTATCAGTATATCTTTATTGTCATTTCCTGAGTACTCACATACCCAGAGGAAACAAGGGAAAAGAAGCGAAAAAAAAACCCTCCAGTTTAAATTCCATTTGGAATATTTTGGAGGACCAAGACACATGGGAGGGAATAAATGAAAAGACAGGACACCTAGACCAGTGATTCCCAACCTGGGGCCATATCATGGGGTGGGGGGCACAGAAAAATGTTGGGATCTAGGGGGGCACAGGTTCAATGAAGGGGGCCACAGAGCTACCTCCTACCTAGCCTGCTACAACTCCAGGACAAGGGGTCACAGCTTAAGGATAAGGGGGAAATTCTTTAAAACCAAGATGAGAAGAACTTTTTTCACACAGAGAGTGTTGAATCTCTGGAACTCTCTGCCACAGAGGGTAGTTGAGGCCAGTTCATTGACTATATTTAAGAGGGAGTTAGATGTGGCCCTTGTGGCTAAGGGGATCAGGGGGTATGGAGAGAAGGCAGGTACGGGATACTGAGTTGGATGATCAGCCATGATCATATTGAATGGCGGTGCAGGCTCGAAGGGCCAAATGGCCTCTACTCCTGCACCTAATTTCTATGTTTCTAAAAAAACGTTGCTCAACCAGTGTCCATTCAGTGTGCAGTACAAATAACAACAAATAAATAGAAATAAAAATACATATATCATGAACAAATTAAATTAAACACTCTAATCTCTACTAAACATCAACAGGCGTTCCGATCGACAGCTGCTGCAGTGTGCCCAGGTTGGTGGTTGGTGCGCGATACTTGGCAGGGGGCAAAGTCCGTTTATCAGTCTTATAGCCTGCGGGAAGAAGCTGAGGAGCATCCTGCTGGTTTTGCAGCTAATGCTCCTGTACCTCTTCCCAGATGGCAGGATGGAGAATATATGATGCGATGGGTGGTAGGGGTCTTTGATGATGGAGATGGTTCTGTTGATACATCTCGTCCTGTATATGTCCAGCAGGAAAGGGAGTGGAGCACCAATAATCCTGCTGGCGGTCTTCACAATCCTGTTGGTGTAAAAGTCATTCATTTCCCCCAATATGCAGGAGGGTGTGAGTGTACGATGCTTTTTGCTTTTTTCGCTTATATCTATATTCACACTTTGACCACACTACTTTGGTCTAGACCAGTGGTTACCCAAACTTTTTTTAGCTCATGGCCCCCCGGGATCTTTTAATTTTTCTGTCCCCCCCCCCCCCCCCCTGACAAAAAGTACCTCAATATTATACCTTCCATAAAAATATCAGTGTGTATTAATTGCACATATATTCGCTTTTATTCTATTCCACAAACATCAAAAATATTTCAACTACATAGATTTTAATGTATTAGAACTGTAATTTAGGAGGTAGTTCTGTGGCCCCCTTCATTGAACCTGTGGCCCCCTAGATCCCAAAATTTTTCTGTGCCTCCCCACCCCATGATATGGCCCCAGGTTGGGAATCACTGATCTAGGGGTCCTATCTTTTCATTTTTTCCCTCCCATGTTTCTTGGTCCTCCAAAATATTCCAAATGGAATTTAAACTGGAGGTTCTTTTTCTCCACTTTTCCCTCGTTTTCGAGTTAAAAGGTTAAAAATTGAAGCTGTACAACAGTTGTATAATTTTACATGCCGAATGGTTTATTCTTGTACAATTGCTTCTAATAAAAAAAAATTAAAAACAGAACCACCCTCCTGCATGTTCAATAACCAAACACAGTTCAAAGCTGGAAAGGGTGCAGAGAAGATTTACAAGGATGTTGCCAGGACTAGAGGGTGTGAGCTACAGGGAGAGGTTGAGCAGGCTGGGTCTCTATTCCTTGGATCGCAGGAGGATGAGGGGTGATCTTACAGAGGTGTATAAAATCATGAGAGGAATAGATCGCGTAGACGCACAGGGTCTCTTGCCCAGAGTAGGGGAATCGAGGACCAGAGGACATTGGTTTAAGGTGAAGGGGTAAAGATTTGATAGGAATCTGAGGGGTAACTTTTTCACACAAAGTGTGGTGGGTGTTTAGTGGTAGTTGAGACAGGGACTATCGCAAAATGTAAGAAGCAATTAGACAGGTACATGGATAGGGCAGGTTTAGAGGGATATAGATGGGACATGTTGGTCGGTGTGGGACTAGTGTAGACGGGGCATGTTGGTCGGGGTGGGACTAGTGTAGACGGGGCATGTTGGTCGGGGTGGGACTAGTGTAGATGGGGCATGTTGGTCGGTGTGGGACTAGTGTAGATGGGGCATGTTGGTCGGTGTGGGACTAGTGTAGATGGGGCATGTTGGTCGGTGTGGGACTAGTGTAGATGGGGCATGTTGGTCGGTGTGGGACTAGTGTAGATGGGGCATGTTGGTCGGTGTGGGACTAGTGTGGATGGGGCATGTTGGTCGGGGTGGGACTAGTGTAGATGGGATATGTTGGTCGGTGTGGGACTAGTGTAGATGGGACATGTTGGTCGGTGTGGGACTAGTGTAGATGGGACATGTTGGTCGGGGTGGGACTAGTGTAGATGGGGCATGTTGGTCGGTGTGGGACTAGTGTAGATGGGGCATGTTGGTCGGTGTGGGACTAGTGTGAATGGGACATGTTGGTCAGGGTGGGGACTAGTGTAGATGGGGCATGTTGGTCGGGGTGGGACTAGTGTAGATGGGGCATGTTGGTCGGTGTGGGACTAGTGTAGATGGGGCATGTTGGGTCGGTGTGGGACTAGTGTAGATGGGGCATGTTGGTCGGTGTGGGACTAGTGTGGATGGGGCATGTTGGTCGGGGTGGGACTAGTGTAGATGGGGCATGTTGGTCGGTCGGTGGGACTAGTGTAGATGGGGCATGTTGGTCGGTGTGGGACTAGTGTGGATGGGGCATGTTGGTCGGTGTGGGCGAGTTGGGTCAAAGGGCCTGTTGTTCACCCATAGAGTTGTGAATCTGTGGAATTCTCTGCCACAGAAGGCAGTGGAGGCCAATTCACTGGATGTTTTCAAGCGAGAGTTAGATTTAGCTCTTAGGGCTAACGGAACAAAGGAATATGGGGAGAAAGCAGGAACGGGGAACTGATTTTAGATGATCAGCCATGATCATATTGAATGGCGGTGCTAGCTCGAAGGGCTGAATGGTCTATGTTGTATGTAACAACATTAATATGTGCTGAGGGAGTCTTAAAGTGTTAGATTGAGACTGTCAAACAAGGGTAGCGGAATCAAGGGATATGGGGAGAAAGCAGGAACGGGGTACTGATTTTAGATGATCAGCCATGATTGGCTTCGGTAAAGATAGTAAATTGTCCCCCAGTGTGTGTAGGATAGTGTTAGCATGCGGGGATCGCTGGTCAGCTCCATTAGCAACCTCAACCGCCGTCTGCGGCAGAGAATCCCACAGATTCACCACCCTCTGGCTTGGTTAATTGGTATAAATGTAAATTGTCCCCCAGTGTGTGTGTGTGGGATAGTGTTAGTGTGTGGGGATTGACGGCTGGCCCGGACTCAGTGGGCTGAAGGGCCTGTTTCCCCGCTGTATCTCTAAACTAAACAAAACAAAACATGTTGGCCGGTGTGGGTAAGTATATGACTCTATATATTGTCTGGGAATGGCAGACAGATGGTTACACAGTGATCAAGGACAGGATGATGTAAATACACACACAGCACTAGCAACGTTTAAATTTAGCCAAGTGAATCTGTCATGAGGGGTATGAGTAAGTGGGTGTGATTGTTGTAGACCCAGCTGTTTCCTCCCGACATTCTCTAGAGGAAATCTGCCATCTGCCCGGAGTGACACAAAGATACAGCACCAGCTAACTTGTCACCATATCCTCCACTCTCATTCAAAGAACCAAAAGCAATGGCGTGCATTAAACAATGGACAAATATTAAGTTGGTGACTGCTGATGGCCTTAGACATAGACATAGACATGGAAAATAGGTGCAGGAGGCCATTCGGCCCTTCGAGCCAGCACCGCCATTCATTGTGATCATGGCTGATCGTCCCCTATCAATACCCTGTACCTGCCTTCTCCCCATATCCCTTGACTCCACCAGCCCCTAGAGCTCTATCTAACTCTCTCTTAAATCCATCCAGTGACTTGGCCTCCACTGCCATCTGTGGCAGGGAATTCCACAAACTCACAACTCTCTGGGTGAAAAAGTTTTTTCTCACCTCAGTCTTAAATGGCCTCCCCTTTATTCTAAGACTGTGTTAGTGGCCCCTGGTTCTGGACTCGCCCAACATTGGGAACATTTTTCCTGCATCTAGCTTATCCAGTCCTTTTATAATTTTATATGTTCCTATAAGATCCCCACTCATCCTTCTAAAACTCCAGTGAATACACGCCTAGTAGGTTTTCTCCAGGCGCTCTGGTTCCCTCCCACACTCCAAAGGCGGAAACAGGTTTGTAGGTTTGTGCAGGAACGAACTGCAGATGTTGGTTTAAATCAAAGATAGACACAAAATGCTGGAGTAACTCAGCGGGACAGGCAGCATTTCTGGAGGGAAGGAATGGGCGACGTTTCGGGTCTGAAGAAGGGTCTCGACCCGAAATGTCACCCATTCCTTCCCTCCAGAGATGCTGTCTGTCCCGCTGAGTTACTCCAGCATTTTGTGTCTATCTTCGGTGTAAACAGGCATCTGCAGTTCCTTCCTGAACCTTGTGTAAGAGAGACTCCCGCTGTGGAGCTGATGACTTGACGATTTGTATTCCAAGTTTTCTGACTGCCTTGGGATCTCTCTTTATATGGAAATGGCTGGAACTAAACTGAATTAAGTTTAAATAGTTTTCAGTATCATAGCAAATGTTTATTTTAAAAAGCAGTGTTGATTAATTAGCCAGGACTTTGGCTCAGAGGAGCTACTGTATTGAATGATGTTGGCAGGACATGAGGTGTGAGGCCAACCTGTATTTTTTTTCCTTCATCGGATTTGCCCAACTATTCAAAGGGTCAGTTGTAAACCACCCAATTTTCTGGTCGCCACAAACTGTTTTAGGATGTACCCACCAGACTGAGATGGGTTTGTTGCAATCCAATACAGATCAACAAAGGTTGTTGTCTCATCATGGACATATAGACAATAGACAATAGGTGCAGGAGTAGGCCATTAGGCCCTTCGAGCCAGCACTGCCATTCAATGTGATCATCCCCAATCAGTACCCCGTTCCTGCCTTCTCCCCATATCCCCTGACTCCGCTATTTGGACTACTAAAAAAGTTTGTTCCGTCCCGTCTGGGGTGTCGATGAATGAGAGGTGATCGTATTGAAACATATAGGACCATAAGAGGACATGACTGCGTACAGTTTTGGTCTCCAAATCTGAGGAAGGACATTATTGCCATAGAGGGAGTGCAGAGACGGTTCACCAGACTGATTCCTGGGATGTCAGGACTGTCTTATGAAGAAAGACTGGATAGACTTGGTTTATACTCTCTAAAATTTAGGAGATTGTGAGGGGATCTTATAGAAACTTACAAAATTCTTAAGGGGTTGGACAGGCTAGATGCAGGAAGATTGCTCCCGATGTTGGGGAAGTCCAGGACAAGGGGTCACAGCTTAAGGATAAGGGGGAAATCCTTTAAAACCGAGATGAGAAGAACTTTTTTCACACAGAGAGTGGTGAATCTGTGGAATTCTCTGCCACAGAGGGTAGTTGAGGCCAGTTCATTGGCTATATTTAAGAGGGAGTTAGATGTGGCCCTTGTGGCTAAGGGGATCAGAGGGGTATGGAGAGAAGGCAGGTACGGGATACTGAGTTGGATGATCAGCCATGATCATATTGAATGCGGTGCAGGCTCGAAGGGCCGAATGGCCTCTACTCCTGCACCTAATTTCTATGTTTCTATGTTTCTATGACAAGGAAAGTTGTGGCACGGTGGCGCAGCGGTAGAGTTCTGCCTTACCACATTTACAGCACCAGAGACCCAGGTTCGATCCCGAGTACGGGTACTGTCTGTACGGAGTTTGTACGTTCTCCCTGTGACCTGCGTTGTGTTTCCTCTGAGATCTTCGGTTTCCTCCCATATTCCAAACACGTACAGGTTTGTAGGTTAATTGTCTTGGTATGAATGTAAATTTCCCTAGTGTGTGCAGGATAGCATCAATAAGCAGGGATCACTGGACGGTACGGACTCAGTGGACTCAAAGGGCCTGTTTCTAAACTAAGAGGAGGTGGATGAGGCATGACAGTATTGAATGGTAGGACAGGCTTGAGGGGCCGAGTGGCCTACTCCTACCTCTGTGTGTGATTTGTAGGTTAACAGTAGCTCCTGTTCTCACTGATTCAGCGGCTGGCTGCCACTATCTCGTGACGGTGATTCCAGCAACACGTGGATCCCTATGTCTGAGGAACGGCAGCTGAACAAACACAACCTCCGCTAAAACAATGTGAATCATCACAACTGCAATATATCATCTGCTATTTTAATACTGAGAGGCATGTTTTGGTTTGTATGTTTGCAAACTCCTGCACTTTGCCATCTCCCTTCCTTAAAGTTTTGTTAGTTGAGTGTAGTTTACTGTAGTTGAGTGGAGTGGAGTGGAGGGGAGTGTAGTTGAGTGTAGTGTAGTGGAGGGGAGTGGAGGGGAGTGGGAGGGGAGTGGAGGGGAGGGAGGGAGGAGGAGGGGGGGAGGGGAGGGAGGGGAGTTGAGTGGAGTGGAGGGGAGGGGAGTGGAGGGGAGTGGAGCTGAGTGTAATGGAGTGGAGTGGAGTGGAGGGGAGGGGAGGGGGGGGAGTGGAGGGGAGTGGAGTTGGGGGGGGAGGGGGGGAGTGGAGTGGAGTGGAGCTGAGTGTAATGGAGGGGAGTGGAATGGAGTGGAGGGAGGGGAGGGGAGGGGGAGTGGAGGGGGAGGGGAGTGGGGAGTGGAGTGGAGTGGAGTGAGGGTAGTGGAGTGGAGGGGAGGGAGGGGAGGGGAGTGGAGTGGAGGGGAGTGGAGTGGAGGGGAGTGGAGTGGAGTGGAGTGGAGTTGAGTGGAGTGGAGTGGAGGGGAGTGGAGTGGAGGTGAGTGGAGGGGAGGGGAGAGGAGGTGAGTGGAGTGGAGGGGAGTGGAGGGGAGTGGAGGGGAGTGGAGGGGAGGCGAGTGGAGGGGAGTGGAGGGGAGGGGAGGGGAGGGGAGGGGGAGGGGAGGGGGGGGGGGAGGGGGAGTGGAGGGGAGTGGAGTGGGAGTGGAGTGGAGGGGAGTGGGAGGGGGGGGGAGGGAGGGGGGGGAGGGGAGGGGGGGGAGGGGGGGGGGGGGGAGTGGAGTGGAGTTGAGGGGAGTGGAGCTGAGTGTAATGGAGTGGAGTGGAGGAGGGGAGGGGAGTGGGGGGGAGGGGAGGGAGTGGGAGTGGAGGGGGAGGGAGGGGAGTGGAGTGGAGTGGAGGGGAGGGGAGGGGAGGCGTGAGGAGGGGAGGGGAGTGGAGTGGAGGGGAGTGGAATGTAGTGAGTGGAGTGGAGTGGAGTGGAGTGGAATGTAGTTGAGTGGAGTGGAGTGGAGGGGAGTGGAGGGAAGTGGAGGGGAGGGGGAGGGGAGGGGGGGGGGAGTGGAGTGGAGCTGAGGAGTAATGGAGTGGGGTGGAGTGGAGTGGAGGGGAGTGGAGTGTAATGGAGTGGAGTGGAGGGGAGGGGAGTGGAGGGGAGTGGAGTGGAGGGGGAGTGGAGTGGAGCTGAGTGTAATGGAGTGGGGTGGAGTGGAGTGGAGTGGAGGGGAGTGGAGCGGAGTGGAGTGGAGTGGGGTGGAGGGGGGGGGGGTGGAGGGGAGGGGAGGGGAGTGGAGAGGGGAGGGGAGGGGTGGGAGGGGAGGGTAGTGGAGGGGAGTGGAGGGGAGGGGAGTGGAGTGGAGCTGAGTGTAATGGAGTGGAGTAGAGGGGAGGGTAGGTGGAGGGTCCAGGGTAGTGGAAACAATAGCAAAGGGGAGTGGAGGTGAGGGCAATGGAGTGGAGTGGATTGGACCTGAGTGGAGTGGAGTGGAGTGGGGAGTGGAGTGGAGTGGAGTGGAGGGGAGGGGAGTGGAGTGGAGGGGAGTGGGGTGGAGTGGAGGGGAGTGGAGTGGAGTGGAGGGGAGTGGTGTGGAGTGGAGTGGAGTGGAGGGGAGTGGAGTGGAGTGGAGTGGAGTGGAGTGGAGTGGAGCGGAGTGGAGTGGAGTGGAGTGGAGGGGAGTGGAGGGGAGTGGAGTGGAGCTGAGTGGAGGGGAGTGGAGGGGAGTGGAGGGGAGTGGAGTGGAGCGGAGTGGAGTGGAGGGGAGTGGAGCGGAAGTGGAGTGGAGGGGAGTGGAGTGGAGGGGAGGGGAGTGGAGTGGAGCTGGAGTGGAGTGGAGTGGAGTGGAGTGGAGTGGAGTGGAGTGGAGGGGAGTGGAGTGGAGTGGAGTACAGTTATTGTCACTGGTACCAAGATCTACAAGAAGTACAGAAACTTGAAAATACATCCATCCAGATTCAGGGACAGTTCCTTCCCAGCTTTTTCAGACTTTATTTTAGACTTTAGAGATACAGCACGGAAACAGGCCCTTCAGCCCACCGGGTCCATGCTGTCCATCAATTACCCCAAACAATAGCACAACTCTACACACTAAGGGCAAGTTACACTTTTACAGAAACTGATTAACCTGCAAACCTGTGCATCTGGAAACCGGAGCACCCGGAGTAAACCCACGCGGGTCACGGAGTGAGCTCAGCAACGCCACCAGTGGCGGAGCGAGGAAACGCAGGGCAGCGCCTCTAGTGGCAGGTTGCGGAGCAAAGTGAGTTCGGCAGCGCCACCGGCGGCGGGAGTGCGGAAACGCAGCGCCACTGGTGGCAGAGTGCGGAGTGGGCTCAGCAGCGCCTCCTGTGGTAGAATGCGGAGTGAGCTCAGCAGCGCCTCTTGTGGCCGGTCGCGGAGTGAGCTCAGCAGCGCCCCCAGTGGCCGGTCGCGGAGTGAGCTCGGCAGCGCCCCCAGCGGCGGGGAGGGGAGCACTGCGTCACCGCGGCCCACAGCGGGGCGGGCTCGGGGCGGGGCTGGCGCCGACGGCGGGCGGGCGGTGCGGTGCGGTGCGTGAGGAGCGGTGCGGAGCGGGCGGCAGTCGGTCGCGCGGACACACCGAGCCCTGAGCAGCGACGGCCCCGGCTCCGTCCCCTCCCCCGTCCCCCCCAGCACCATGGCAACGGCTCGCGGCCCTGCTCGCCTCGGCGCCGCTGTGTGCGCGCTCCTCGCGCTCTCACTCCGGCCGGAGCCCGTCCGCGGACAGGGCGGTGAGGGAGGGAGTGCGGGCCCGGGGCCTGGACACCGGGAGCGGGGGCCTGGGGCCTGGGCTGAGGCCGAGCCCGGCCGGGATGGCGGGGAGGGGGAGAGGGAGAGAGAGAGGAGGGGGGGGGGAGACGGGGGTTAGAGGAGGGAAATTGAGGTGAGGGAGGGGGAGAGAAGGGGATGGGGGAGAGAGAAGAGGAGGAGGAGGCAGGGAGGGGGAGGAGAGGAGAGGGGGAGAGAGAGGAGAGAGAGGAGGGGGAGAGAGGGAGAGGGGGAGAGAGGAGGGGGAGGGGGGGAGAAGGAGGGGGAGGGAGAGAGGAGGAGGGGGAGGGGGGGAGGGAGGGGAGGAGGGAGAGGGAGGAGAGGGAGGGGAAGGGAGGGGGAGAGAGGGGGAGGGGAGGAGAAGGAGGGGGAGAGGGAGAGGGGGAGGGGGAGAGGAGGGGAGGGGGAGAGAGAAGGGGGGAGGGGAGAGAGGGAGGGGGGAGGGGGAGAGGGGAGGGAGAGAGGGAGGGGGAGGGAGGGGGAGAGGAGGGGGAGAGGAGAGAGGGGAGGAGGAGAGGGGGAGGGGGGGGGGAGAGGAAGGAGGGGGGGAGAGGAGGGAGGGGGAGAGTGGGGGGAGGAAGCAGGTAGAGATGGGAGAGGGGGAGAGAATGGGAACTGGTATGAGGACTTACTGGGGGCGAGGGGAGGGGTGGAAGACCCGGTGGGGGTCGGGGGAAGGACAAAGGTGAGGGGAGTGGGCTAGAAGGGGGAGGGGAGGGGAGGTGAACAACCAGGGTGGAAGAGGAAGGGAGCTGCAGGACATGGGGATGTGGGTTGGAGGACCAGGAGAGGTGGGGGGAAGGAGATGGAGGGGCAGGGGCTGCGGGGAGTGGAGAAGGGGTGCAATGGGGGGAGAGTGGAGAGGCTGGAGGAGCAAAGAGACAGGAGTTGGACGCAGGTGGTGGAATGGGAGGCAGGATATTATTTGCTGGGGATGTTGTAGAGAGGGATGGCCAGGAAACGGGGAGGAGTGGGTGCTGGAAGGGGGGATTGGAGTGCTCGGACAGTCAGGGGATAGGAGCAAAGTACTGGGGTGGGTTTGATCTAGGGCAGTCAGAAAATAACTGAGGAAACCCAGAGGGGAGGGTGTCGATGAGAGGACTGAGAAACCTGCATTGGCAGGGGGGGTGATCCTGGAGTTGTGGATTCCCAGGTGTGTGATGAGGGGCAAGGGTGGGGGAGTCAAAGACTGGCACAATGTTGGATGGAGTGAGGAATTGGGGGGGGGGGGGGGGGGGGTGGGGGGGGTGGTTGGCAGAATACCTGTATCCTTGATAGGTGGATGAGTGAGGTCTTGGGCCTTGCAGTGTACCAGAGAGTGCTGGGTTATTGGAGCTAGGAAGATCCAATATCAAGGGAGGAAAGAATGCCCTTGTCCTAGTGAATGATAACCTTGGTTTTGCACAAATATCCAAGGATGGGGTGGAGTCTTATATAAATGCTTTATTTTAACCAGCTATGATGCATCACCTTATACATGTATTTTTTTTATATTTTATAACTGTCAACACAAACAAATGCAAACTCAATGCACTGGAATTCCATCTCTCCCCTTGCCCTGCAACCTTTTTAATGTTTTCAATGTCTTCCCACCTTTCAATTAAATGCAGGCCAAGCGCCTGCAAAGGGTCAAAATGCAGTAGCATTTTCTAATTGGAACAATTGTGATATTGCATTAAAATTGGATTGAGGGCTGTTCTGCAGTAATGATCCATTTGCAAACGGTGAACAGTACTGCAGTGCAGTGATGTTATTAATTTCCTTGTCATATTCCACTTTGCAATCTAGGCCAGAACATGCTGGAAAGGTAAAATATTGAAAGGCAATAACTTGAACTAGAAATTAAACATTTCTAGGTTATCAGTAGGCGGCTTTTGTGTGGTTTGAGGCAGTAGCAAATGCATTTGAAATCATCTTGTTGAGCTGTAATAAACTGGCTGCAGAGGATTCATTATTCTATTTTTATATTTTGTTCCTTATTCATTATTAATCATTTTTATTTTGTCAACAGTAATTTGAAACTGATGAAATTCTATATCTGGATTCTGATGTCTGAGCCATTGTTTTTCATACACATTTTATTTTTGTCCTGTCAGAATTATCCTCTCTGGGAGTCGTTTTGGATAATTCGATGCACTCCAGCGACTATTGTGAGGAAGTATTGCAAGCATTACACTGTCAGCGTGGACCCAGAAATACAATCCACAAACACTGTTGAAAATCCATATAGAACATGGAAACAGGCGCTTCAGCCCAACTTGCCCACACCTGTGTTTACCCATATCCTTCTAATCCTATTCATGTACCTGTCCAAATGTTTTTTTTAAAGTTGCGATAGACCTGCCTCGACTACCTCCTCTGCATATACCTGCCACCATTCATGTGAAAAAAAACCTTGCCCCTCAGGTTCCTATTAAATGTTTCCCCCCTCTTGATCCCCTACTCGGAGTAAAATACTCTGTGCATTTACCCTATATATTCTTCTCATTATCTTATACACCTCTGTAAAATAACCGCCCCTCATTCTCCTCCGTTCCAATGAATAAAGTCCTAGTCTTGTCAATCTCTCCCTACAGCTCAGGGCCTCTAGTCCTGGCAACATCCTTGTAAATCCTCTCTGCACCCTTTAATTAAACCTGAATTTGGACTCAGTGCTTACAAAATAGGCCAGGTTATGAATGCAGATGTTCTATATTCTATTTTCATATTTTGTTCCTTATTCATTATTAATCATAAATACGGGATGAAATGTGACTCCTGTATGGTCGTGAGTAGTCGCCCAAAGAGTTGTACCTTTTTCTGGTCGCCGCTGGATTTTCAACATGTTGAAAATTGTCGGCCACCTGCTGCGACTATGATGGGTGCCGGCAAATCACCGAAAAAAATCGCGTAAGTGGGACAGGCCCTTAATGATCCTCTGGTAACAAGTCTTTGGTATTTGTTCCCTGTGTTATAATGCCAAATGTGTCCTCCAAGGTGCTGTGTCTCCAGTTAGTATTTCATTGAAATGATTGGCCGCATCCAAAAAGCCCAGTAAATTCATTTCACCCATATTTATGAACACATTGTATTTATTCATTTAGAATGTAGCATTTGGATTTTTAACTTAATTGAAAAAACAAAGATGACAAATGCATTTGCTGCCATTCAGTATTGTTTCAAGCTGTAAAGGGAGATTTACTTGTTTAATTATAATAATCTTTTGCAAATTCCTTCTTGACATAGTGACTTGTGTTTGTCATAAACTGTCAGGTTAATGAGTGCAGGATGGTTGAGTGACTTTGCAGCCTAGGCTCATCTGATCTTATCCGATGTCTATGGGGAATTACTAGGAATGTCCACTGACATTGGCTGCTTTCATGAACTGGAGAAGAGAAAGTTGCTGAGACTTACCAATTTAGTGAAGCACAGTGGAAGGAAAGTGAACCCCTGATCACTCCTCTGTGTGTGTAGTCCAGTCCACACCCAAAAGGGGCATAAACTGGGGCAGACCCATTGAAGAAATGTCATTGAGATTATAACTTTATAATCAAATCCAACTGCTGCTTGAAGTTTGCATTTTTGAGTTCTGTTTGTGTGCTCACTGTCTTTACTCTGTTTACATGGTGCTTCCACCAGACTTCGAATTTCACCTGCGGAGAACTGGGATAATTGGTGTAGAAACTGCAAGTGACTTGCATGTCAGGCTAATTTGCCTTTCTCTCATGCTTACTTTGGAAAATCAACAGGAAAACAACAGCTTGCGAGGGATATGGAGTCATTCATCACAAATAGATGGTGTTTTGGGGGTGGAAAGAGGGGTGAGGGGAGAAAAAAGCTGTTTTCCCCCCTTCCCCCCAAATCATGTTTTCATTTGCCAGCTGAGGCTTTAATTTGAACTAAGATGACGGATTTACTCAGGTGAACCAGGAGAAATTCTTCAGTCACTTTCTCCTTTCCATTGTCCATTATTATTTAGAACACGGTCATGTTATTTTTGAAATTGATTTGTGTGGTTCCAGGATAAATGAGCATTTTTTTTTTGTGTTGTGTTAATCTTCCATAATAGACCGCAGAACTATACAGCACGGGATCAGGCCCTGCGGCCTACAAGGTCCTTGCCGAACATGATTCCAAGTTAATCTAATCTCTTCCACCTGCATGCGATCCATAATCTTACCATTGACTTGTTAGCTAGTGTGTGGAAGATTGTCATTTAGATTTTATAATGTTAATGGCATTTAACTAAACTATTTGCTAGTAAAACCCAATGTTCTCAATTTGTGGAGGAAACTGAATGTTAGTTGTCCAGTTCTGATAGTCTTTAACTTGAAACATTAAGTCAGTTTCTTTCTCAATGCAGCTTCTTCACATGCTGAGCGTTTCCTCAACTTTATGTATTTTAAAGTTGAATGTTTTCTGTAACAAGTCCATTTTAGTGCAGATCCTTTTCCTTTCAAGCTAAAATTGCTGCTGGTTTAAAACACTATTTGTGCAGTCTAAATTATGGTGCATTTTAGCTCCCAAATTTTTCAGAAAAGGACCCTCTAATTTAGCAGCAACCTATGATTAATTATAATTGTTGCCTGTGCTGTTGGGAGTGCAGACTGCTTCACAACCAACAACCCTGTCTGCGATGTAGAAAAGTACAATGTCTTGTGAGATTTTTTAAATTTTGTTTTGATTCCAGCCCATTTAGTCTCAGTAATGAAAGCCAGAAATGTTTTCTGCAAAGCTACAAAATTAAATGTGTGTGCATGTATTTGCATGCACATATTGAAGCGTGCAAATGGGACCTATATGATGTCGTGAAAATCCATCTTTATTTCAATGTGCTGATTAGAGTCAGATTTATTATTTATATTTGTAGTCTGATACAGAATTGTTCAGTTTCAGTGTTCAAATCATATTCAAAATGCTACAAATTGAGCACCATGTAAACACAGTAAGTGACACATTCACTGGATGGTCTGTGACAACATCATAAAATGTTACATAAATGCAATAATATATTCACATGACTTTTCAGAGGTGATTAGAATGAATCAATTAAGAATGTTATTTTTCAGAATTAATGTGCTCACCGTTAATATTTTGCTTTAAATGTTCATATTTCATAAAGATGTGGTTTAACATTTGACTAATGCAAGTTGCTTTTTATGGTGACTTTTCTTTGAGAATTAACAACCAGGTACAGTATTAACAGTGTCAAACTTGATTCATTTTAAAATTATTGCAGTATTTTAATTTATTCCCCAATAGCTGTAGCATTTGTGTACTGTAATTGTGTCCAGTTATTTTTCTTTGTTTATAGCTGCCTTAATTAATAAATGTTTTCCTTTTGCAAAATGCAGCTGTTTTGTTTAGCAAGAGCACAGTAATGTTGATAGGTAGTATATGTAGGAGTCCTTCTTCACTTGAATACTGCAGCATTTATCATTTTTGGCCAGATAGTAAAATTAACTAACTAAATGTTAAGGTTTCCATTCGTGTGTATATACATATGAATGTTTTTGGGTATGTTTGTATGTGTGGGTGCTCCATTGAGATAAAAAAAGTACCGAGGGTCTTAAACAGCATTAAATTGTTAGGCATTATAGCACTTAGAAGTTCTTGTATTTTGCACTTTTGTTCAAGAGCAAGTTTTCCCTGAAGTCAACTTGTATAATGGCCACTGCAGAATAACTGTGCATCTTCTAGCAATATGTATTGGCATTATTAGAATATCTGATGTCGACCTGTTTCCGTGCCATTCCTTTTTGAACTGCATTAATTTGCAGCATTAAGGTGATGATTTGGTTGGATCTAATGTGGACTGTGCAAATGTGTAAGTTGAATTCTTGAGCATAGGAGTGATAGGTTAGTGGTCTTGCTGTTTCGGCTTCCTATTATACATTCTATGTGCTGTCAGCGTAGAGAACAAGTTTAATGTTAACATGTTTTTCTTTTGTCCCCTCAGTTATAACAAAAAATACTGAGTATTATAGTGGATAGTTTAGATTTTGAACCATATTTTCCCTGAAGTGGGGTATCTCATAGCCTGGTCTGGCGAATTTAAAATGCAAGTTCCCCATAGAATGAAGGCAGCAGAGCATCTGTGTATCCAGTTCAATGGCGGGCAAAGCAAATCTTCCTCAGGAATGAAGATAAAGGATTGACATATAAAGTGGAAGAACTGAGGAAAAGATGGAGTAGTTGAAATCATTATCCAAGCAGGTGTAAAAATAGAAACAAAGTGAAGGAAAAATGATTATGTTCAAGGACAGAAAAAATGGAAGATGACCACAAATCTTAATAACAATGACCTTTTTATTTCATATTTCGCTTGGGCAGCTTACACCCCAGCGGTATGAATATTGGCTTCTCTAACTTCAAGTAACCCTTGCCTTCCCTCTATGGTTTCTATCCATCCCTCCCCTTCCCAATTCTCCGGCCAGTCTGACTATTGTCGATTAATTTTTATCTCTGTTTGCTTCTTCTAGCTAACAATAATCTATTCTACAATTTCCTTGATTCGCATCTCTTTTGATCTCATTTTCACACCTTACACTTCCTTATCTCTGTGTCTTCCCTCTCCCCTGACACTCAGTCTGAAGAAAGGTCTCGAACCAACACGTCACCCATTCCTTCTATCTAGAGAAGCTGCCTGTCTCGCTGAGTTACTCCAGCATTTTGTGTCTATCTTCAGTGTAAACCAGCATCAGTTTCTTCCTACAACTTTTTAATCGTTTCTATTCGTGCACTGGAGAAATGAATCCACGGAACAGTTTCTGACAGAGATTGATTCAGTCATTAATATTTATTGTAGGTTACATGTAGGCTCAATAATGGAAGCTGGCTTTCTGCTACGAGTTTAAAGGGCAATTAAAGTGCAAATCCACAAACAAGAAAATCCTGAGGCGATCAAGCATGAGATATTTTTGAACGATTTGGCGATGTGCTGAATCATAGTGAATCTCTGCCTTTCCAGTTGCTACCCATGTTGCAGTATTAACCTAGTGTTTGTTGTTAAGGTGTTTATTGGTTTAGGTGACATTAATTGAATAAATAGCAGTTAAAGAATAAATTATAATTAAAGTTAGAATGCAAGACTTATGGAAAGATAACTTCAGAATGTTGGTGTGCAAATTTGAAGACGGGTTGCATTAGGTGTTGTCAGGATAGTAACGCCCACTTAAATTGCAAATTATAATGATTCTGACGTGCAGAATGAGGGAAAAATGGAAATTCCATACTATATTTCCAATCAAATCTGTCTGGAATATTGCCCTGCCGTAACAAACATAAATCCTGAAAGCTGTGTTGAGGCATAAATTAAATATATTTGCTTTAAAATTCTATGTGCTTGGCCTCTCTTTTCCTCTTGGCCTATTTTCATGTGCTTGGAGATTAAACATGTCAAACATGAGTGATTATTTGAGGCAAGCCTGTGCTTTGTTTGAAAACATCGGAATTTTGGGAGATTTAGTTTATATTTGTATTGAATAATAATTTAAGTTTTTAATTCATCGCATTAATCAGAGTCCCCTTCAGCGCTGTAAAGGACCAAAGTTGTGCTCCAGGCTTTGAATGATTCTGCAGTCACGCAGTTGCTGGTTTAGTCTGCTTCTGTCATTCATAGAATGCAGTAAATGCCGTCATTATCTTTTATACAGTCATCCCTTCAAATTAAGGCAAAAATATAATCCTAATTAAAAATTTGAATAATCATTCTTTTTATAAGCATTAAACTGTATTTTATGCAGGATTTCAAGACCTAAAAGTGTAGCAATACATTCAAATGCTATAGTATATATGATTTTGCTTTATCTAAGCAGAATTTGAGAGCTTATATTCTCAATTAATTGATATCAATATATATTCTACAATATTTGTAATTTAAAGTTCCGATTGAATCCGAGTTGTCTGTATTTCACAAGCCGCTGTGGATGAATTCTGATGTTCAGCGTATTTTTAGCTTTTCCAATTGCTGTATGTAGCTGTGATCCCTTTGAGCATTTAAGTATGCAGGGCCTACACAAGGGCAGTACAGAGCAGGTTAAAAACAGGTGGCTTTGCAAGCATACAAAGTGTTTTAAATATTTAATTTTTTGATAGTTTAACCTTTATCAAATTCCCTGCACTCCTTTTGAATTTATAACGTGAAATCTGGGCCGTTCCCACTTGAATATGACGTGGGGTTGCTGTGTTATTTTAGAGATTGGATTCTAGCATCTGCCGTGACAGCTTGAGCAAAATTCTAAAAATAGAATTAATACACAAAAAACGATTTATCTTCATGTGATTGGAGTAATTTTGTTAATGTGATATAAGATGAGGTTGTCCTATAATCTGAAATTAAATTTGGCTATAAAACTCACCCAGAAGGCTGTGTAATTTTAAATTTGTAATTTGAACAAATTGGATTCTCCAGGCAGTGTTATGCCACAACCATTAAATAAGTAAAGGGGAAATAGTTTGCAGGAAAATGCAGTGAGCTCCAGTATCCCATGTAATATTTACTATGTTTCTCCGTTTACCTGTCTTTGCTAACAAAGCAATTACTGGTAGATCAGACACTGTCATTTTGGTAATGTGAAACTACAGGTTCTCACTAAGCAAGATCCAGATAACCAAGTAGCAAATGAATTGTACTACAGTAGACACAAAATGCTGGAGTAACTCAGCTGGAAAGGCAGCATCTCTGGAGGGAAGGAATGGATGACGTTTCGGGTCGAGACCCTTCTTCAGACTGCGAGTCAAGGGGGGGGGGGGGGGGGAGACCCCCATTCTTTCTCACCATTCCTTCTCTCCAGTGATGCTGAGTTACTCCAGCATTTTGTGTCTATCTTCAGTTTAAACCAGCCTCTGCAGTTCCTTTGTACACCATTGTTCAGCAATGTTGCTTCGTCTCCATTAACATGGCACGCAGTTCGTGGTCGTGATTGCAACCTGCTAATTTTTAAATCACCGTTTATAAAATTTGTGGTGATTATTTGCAAAAGAAACTTTGTATTATTTGCGTGTATTATTTATTGTTTTTATTTATTATTTTTAAAATCTTGATTTTAATTTCACACATTACATCATTTATTTTTTTAATGTGTCTGGCTATTTTCAGTAATTCAGTTATGTATCAGCAAAAGCTTCAGCCATTGTCAGATTAGAATCTTTGCTCTTTTCCTGGTCTTAACTAGAATGCATCTGACCAGCTCTGCATTATTTATTAGCCCATTTAATAGCAAGGGACCAAAATGTCAATGGGATTTCAATCAATTTTTGCGTTTCTACTGCCAGAATAAGCAAGTGTGATGCCCAGAAATGAACACAGTACCCCTGTTGAGGCAAAATTGGTGTTTTATAAAGGCTCATCGTATCTTCCTTGCATGTATTATTCTATGCCTTTATAAAGCCCAATTTCTAATATATTTTTATGTACTTTTATAATTTGCCTTGCCACTTTCAATGAACAATGCATATAACCCCCCCCCCGTCACCCGATCTCTCTTCTACATCTTTTAGCATTCTGCCCTCTAATGTACATTGACCTATTGTCATTCTTTCACATCGAAATGTAATGCTTCGCATTTCTCGGTTAAATTTCACTTTTGGGACAATCCACCATCCATATCTCCTTCAAGTCTATTTTTATCTTCCCCACTGTTCCCCCAATTTTTGTTAACAAATTTTGAGTTAATGCAATGAAAACCCAAGCCCCTATCATTATAATATATTAAGAAAGGCAGTGGTTCCCAAACCAACTTGGAAGCACAGTATACTGATCTCCAGCATGAAAAACAATTACTACAGTCTAGTAGCTTCACTACTACTGTCTCTCTAGTTCGTTGGTAGATTTTCTGTCCGTGCTATTTTATTCCATTACCTGTAATCTTGACAACAAGACTTTTATGTAGCACCTTAAGTTTGGTAAGTCCATTAATAACACATCAATCATATTTTTCTCCCATTGACCTCTGTTACTTCATTAGAAAATGTTGGAAATACTAAACGTCAAGCATTATCTAAGGAGGGAGAAACAAAGTTGAAGTTTTAGATTGACTATCTTTTATAGAACTATGATAGATTTTGTTTTCCACAAATGTTGCCTGTTAAGTATTTCCAGCCTTTTTCTCAACACTTACTATTTATTTTTTTTTTTTTCTTTTTGGAGTTATTTCTGTGTTTCTCAAATTGTCCCCAGCACTGAGGTCAAACTAGTTTGTGGTTAATTGGATCACCCCTCACCCTTGCAATGTTCCATTCCCGTTGAGCTTATGAACTGCTGATGAATGATGTTGTCAACCAAATGGCACCAATAGGCTAGGAAGGGATCAACTACTATGGTTATACAGGTATTCACAAAAGCAATTATTGATGACTTTGATAAGAGTTCTATTAATCCATTTAGTTCTCCGAAGACGGCCACAAAAAGCTGGAGTAACACAGCGGATCAGACAGCATCTCTGAACAAAAGGAATAGGTGACGTTTTGTTCACCTATTCCTTTCCTCCAGAGATGCTGTCTGACCCGCTGAGTTCACCAGACTGATTCCTGGGATGGCAGGACTTTCATATGAAGAAAGACTGGATAGACTCGGCTTGTACACGCTAGAATTTAGAAGATTGAGGGGGGATCTTATAGAAACGTACAAAATTCTTAAGGGGTTGGACAGGCTAGATGAGAAAATCATTTTTTACACAGAGAGTGGTGAATCTGTGGAATTCTCTGCCACAGAAGGTAGTTGAGGCCAGTTCATTGGCTATATTTAAGAGGGAGTTAGATGTGGCCCTTGTGGCGAAAGGGATCGGGGGGATGGAGAGAAGGCAGGGATGGGAATCTGAGTTGGATGATCAGCCATGATCATATCGAATGGCGGTGCAGGCTCGAAGGGCCAAATGGCCTACTCGTGCACCTATTTTCTATGTCTATGAGTTACTCCAGCTTTTTGTGTCTATCTTTGGTTTAAACGAGCATCTACAGTTCCTTCCTACACAATTTAGTTTTCCCTTTTGTTTAGCTCGATTCCCTTTAGGGTAGTTTTGTTGTTATATACATCTTTACAATAATTGCAATGATGTTTAGGAAATAAATCATCAGTCACTTTACCATTTTCCCATATGTTTCCATATGATATGCTATTTTCTGTGTATGCCAGTTTTAGTTTTGAAAACTATACTGCAGTATAGTTTTCAACATTTCCATTTGCATTCAAGGCATAATTTACATTGTGGTTGAAAACCCTTTGCTATTAGAAATGATATACCAAGCATCCATGGTGATGTGCATTCAGCTTCCAGGCTTATTGGATGACCTTTATGGTTCATCTAGTACATGTAGCTATTTCAAAAAAATATAATTTAATTTGAACTTGCTATGAACTTTCACTGATGTTGATGTAAATATAATACTACTGATATTGTAAAAATCAGAACTCAGTAGGTTGATGGAGCATGGAAAAGAGGCGGTGGTGATGAGTGGGCAATTAGCCTATCCACCTGCATTTTTGGGAAATGGGAGAAAACCAGAGCCGAGGAGATGCCCACACCATCGCAGGGAGATCATGCAAACTCCACCCATACAGTATGGAGGTCGGGGTTTATCCTGAATTGGCTGAGCTCTGAAGCAACAGCTCTTCTTGCTTTTATTTTAATCTTTCCTATCCAACTCATTCTGTCACACTTTTATTTCTGTTTTCTCAGTTCCACCTTCTGTCTCCCTCTGTTTTCTCCAATCTTTTATGATTCTGATGAAATATTGTGCTAAAGCCTTTGCTCCATTTCTATCTGCTCACATGCTAACAGATCATCCGATGAGTATTTCAAGTAAATTACATACAAACCCTCCAGTGTCTTTAGTGTTTTTACTTAAGAAACATCAGAAATGATATTTGTTCACATCAGTGTTTCATAGACATGGGAGTTGGAGGCAACATGAATATTTATGAGATTTGTTCAGATTTTTATTAAAATTGGGATTTTCACCAGTGTAGATGTAAATAAAACATAGGGATTTGCTCATTTGGATCCATTTTTTGAACAAAATGGTAATTTGTGGGGGGGGGTTTAGGATACACCGGCAGTTTGCAAGGTCACAAGTTAAGTTCTTGAAACTAATTCTGTAGTTTGGATGATGAATTCCACATTATTTAATGTTAAAGCTGATGTTCGTCACTTTAGATCTACCTCATGTCTCAGGCATTTATCTCTGGCCGGCTGTACAAGCCAGTATTAGAAGTGTACTTAAGATGCTTACAATTACCATAAAAGGACAATGGTTCTTATGTGCCAACTATAAACAGGATTCACACTTGCCGAATATAAACAGCTTTTAGCGCTCTGAGAAGCGTTGCAGTGTTGGAAGCACAAGGCCAATGTTACGTAGAGCAAGTTTATTCAATGCCGTAGCAATTTTGCTCAAAAGTAGTGTTCTTGCTTGGTATAGATATAGCCAGAGGGGAATTAATTTATAGCAATTAGACGTTAACTAGTGCTTCACTTTCAGAGAAACGTCATTATTCAAGAACTGATTTCCCAACCATTGCTCAATGGACAGTACTTGCCTCACTCGTTGTGGTGAGCTCAGTAGTTACTTGAGACATGCAAGAAGTTTAGTGCTACATATTTTGTGGAGGGGGTTGGGGGGGGAAACTAGGCCAATCTTTTAAAAATTCATTAAAATAAGATTTGTGCAGTATCACGTTGTAGTTTGTGATAGCTTACTGGGGCAAAGTTGGATACAGTATTTTTGTTATAGCAATGGTTACAGTTCATTAACCTTGTGAACACTGCTTTTTTGGGGGGAAAATAGGTGAAACATCTTGCTCAAAGAGAGGAGAAAATGACGTTTGTAGGATCATTAATTCATGTCGTACCAAATTTGAAGGTCTCTTTCACTTGAGTTGATTGGAAGCCTAATTTAAAAATGTCTGCATGGAAAGACCAAAATACTTGGAAGGAACTACAGATGACTGTTCAGGACACACTGGATGGAAGTATCGTTGCATTGATCTTTGTGCCATTTGAGGTGGTATAATTTTTTCCATCAAGTCAGATTGTTTAAACGGCCTATGAACAAGGAATCTAGGACAATAGTGGCAAAGAGCAGCAATGCAGATTTATCAGTTATTGCAACTTTCAACAGAGTTTGCCGTACTGGATGGATGGTGTTGGATAGATTCAAATTTGTTATCCATTCTAAATGCAGTGCATGTTCACTTATATCCTTAACAGAAAATACATCTGGTTATTTGATTACTAATGGGAAAATCAGACTACTTGTATCTGTTAACTAGTGCTTTTGTTTGGTTTAAATATTATCAATTTATTGCCAGATCCTTATTGAAGAAGTTTGTAGAAAAGACATTCCCCCAGATACCCTGCTCATTTCTCACAGAAGTGAGCTGTTTGTGGTTTCATTGAGCTGCAAAGCACAATATTATTTTAATCCAAAGAATTTTTATGCAGCTCGTGTCAGCATTATGTAGTGTGAAGTTAGGTCTGGCATAAGATTGACGCAGATAATCTTTGACACTGCACCAAATATCTATTTGAACTCCAGCCTACGAGAAGCAGTCATGACATTGTCTGGACTGCCCTCGCAGCTTACATTTTATCTCCCCCCCCCCCCTCCCATCTCCATGTTTTTCTGCTTGATGGATTAATGAAGAGTCTTGTATCATCCATTCTTCTGAATGCCTAGTTTTTCTTGCTACCTTTGTAGCTGTGAGTTAATGGCAAAATAAATAATTGCAGAGTCAACCGAGTCTCTAGAAGGTTTTCTGAGCTCCAGCCTGGTTGGGTAACTTGGTTGGGTTTTATTTCTTCACTGCTCATTTTCTCTATGGAATTAGGTCTTTTTGCTGATTCGTGTTACTGCTGAACCTCTGCAGTTAACTCAGAATGAATCAGGAATTGAATTTGACGGATCAGATTCATGTGACTTGTTTCTGGTTTGGATATTTTTGAACCTTGGGTGTGGCATGAAACCAAGTTAAGAATATAACATCAGAGAGGAAGTGTAGTGAGCCATTCAATCCCTGATAACTACTTGCTTGTTCAACATGGTCAAAGCTCACCTTTTATCTCACGGCCTTGTGCTTGCACTGATCCCGTATCCCTTAATTCCCATAACATTTAAAAATCTATTTCCTTCTGTAGTGAACGTGCTCTAAGCCTTACAGTCATCTTGGGTAAACATTTCCAATGATTCAATACCCTAATAAAGGATTCAAAGCTGATCCCTTAATTTAAGGCTTGACACCCTAGCCAGCAGGAGCATCAATTCTGAATCTGCCATGTCAAATCCCATTTTATTGAGATTTTCTCTCATATTTCGAAGTAAACAGAGTATCCAAGCCCCCCTTATCAGGATAGACACAAAAAGCTGGAGGAACTTGGCAGGTCTGAAGAAGGGTCTCGACCCAAAGCTTCTCCTACTCCTTTTCTCAAGAGATGCTGTCTGACCCGCTGACTTACTCCAGCTTTTTGTGTCTATCTTCAGTTTAAACCAGCATCTGCAGTTTTTCCTACACCTTCCATATCAGGAATCAAATTGGTGTACGGCTATATCTCTTGTATATGGACACCAAGCTTGTGTCCACAAATACCAGGTACAATCTCACCTGGGCCTCATGCAATTGCAGTAGGCCTTCTTTACTCATTCAAATACTCTTTCCTATCACACTGTCCGTGTTTTTTATGTTGTTAATGGGAAGTATGTGTTTTATTTAGGCATGTTGGGCTGGACTTTGACAAGCAAAACATTTGCTTTCTATGCTGACCTTAAATTTGATATCCAAGATCCAGCAATCTCTGGCACCTCACATGGATTGCTGGCAGGTGTCAGTTCAGATGGATTTCTGACATCTAGTAACTATGGAGTCGTCCATCTTAATAATCATACACGATGAGAAGAATAGATCACGTGGATGCACAGAGTAGGTGAATCGAGGACCAGAGGACATAGATTTAAGGTGAAGGGGAAAAGATTTAATAGGAATCTGCGGGGTAACGTTTACACATGGAGGGTGGTGGGTGCATGGAACAAGCTCCCAGAGAAGGTAGTTGATCAATCACCACATTTAAGATTTTTAAACCTTGAATTTTGTCAATTCAAGGTATCGAGAAATGATGCAAATCCAGTACATGGGTTTGGGTCTCTGATCAGCTATGATTAATGTACATCCTTTTCTGTTATTCATAGTTAGTATGAATTTACTAATATAAGGTACATTCTTGATGTACACCTTTATAATGCTAAAACGCCGTACACCTTTTCTATATTCTTCTACTGTTATGATCCAATCGAGCGGCTAGTCCAATTCCATACACAAGTGATATTTTGTTACTAGGATTACTAAAAGTCTTGTATATGTTTGTGCTACTGCCTCCTCGGCTAGATGTGGCATGGTTAAGAATTGTCTATTCTGCGCCAGTAAGGCTGGTCCGTTAGATTGCAAACAATTGCATGACATGGTTCAACATTTCAATGCTCAGCTCTATGGCATGAATGATATTATCATTGATACAAGAACATGCAAATAAGTTGTCAAAACTCCATTTAATAGAGAACCAAATGGAGATATTAGAGTGAATGGTTGCTGTTATAACAAGTATCTGAATAGAGAAAGATTGAGTGGCAAAGAGATTTACAGAGGGAATTCCAAAATGTCAGGCCTAAACCGTTGCAATGTGCCAACATGATGAAGTCATTAAAAGTTGAAAGTGTAAGTGTCCAGAATTAGAGATGTGCAGAAGTCTGAGGATTTTTAGAGTATGAATGGTGAGAAATATGGAGGAATATGAGAATAACGAGACATTTAAAACTGAGACAATAAATTCAATTAGTTTTGGTCTATTTTTCAATATAACTAACTTAAGGGTATAAATGTGCCAGTGATATTTCTCATGTCAATTACTGAATACCAGTTTTTTTAAATCTGCTAATTGGTAGTTGAACTCAATATTCAGAAATGCACTTCAATGTATCCCTTTGGATATATTGGCCATGATTTCTATTTATCGAAGAGTTTCAAAGTATATTGCTTGAATAAAAGCTTGATTAACAATTGAGATTGTCTAAAAACTGGAATAAATGTTTAGAAAAGGACCCTTGACATTTGTTATTTTGATTTTAATTACAATTTATTTGTGTACATGGTTGTGGTTGTGTTTTGTGAATTTTGCAAGTGCTAAAATATGTAGGAATCTGTTCAAACCAATTCATGGCAGGCAAAATGGAATTGTTCCTTGAGAAATACATTCTCGCTTTTCAGTTTGTTGATAATCAGTAAGATGCCTGCTTCTAACTAGACTTTCCCAGTGCAATAAAAAGAATCAAGTGATTTATTTATGACTGTTCTGTGATGTTGAGGTATAATGGAGTTGGGTATACTTTGTGGAGTTTAAGAATATTAGTTAGTTATTATGAGAAAGTTAGTGGACTTTCCTGCTCCGGATGTATTTCCAGTCACGTACAGTCCAAAAAGCTCTGCGTTTTGGGTATTGATTGGTAAGGATCCATGTCAGTTAATACTAGCTAGGTGATTAAATTTCCAATATATCTCAAATGGCCAGTTACACAAAGCGCAACAAACTATTTGCCCTGTTGTTCTTTAAATTTTTGCACATATCATAAATTTCTAAAAATTCCAAAAAATCCCTGGCCATTTCTACATTATTTGTGTCCTGTGAAATTCTTCAGATTGCCTGTCCTTTTCTTAATAATTCCTAACAAATTCTTTGAGGACAGTTTGACCCTACAATTAATTAAAATTCCATACTCCACTTTTTGTATGTACCCTTTTTCCATGTCTGTACCTAATATTGTGATTTTCTTTGAATTATATACACTGTTCTTTTCTAGTATTGTTTTCTAAGCTAATGTAGAAATGAACAATTTCTGTTTATATGTCTACAGTTAAGACTATTCTCAGAGTTTAGGGCTGCTTTGATTACTCTATCACTACATTTCTACTACCCTCCCTCCAGCTGGGTTTGTCAAGTCACCCTTGTCAGAAACTAAGCTGACAGGAGATACCTTTGAGCTGTACTGTGACGTGGTAGGGAACCCCACACCCGAAATCCAGTGGTGGTACGCTGAGGTCAACAGGGGCGACTCGTTCATACAACTATGGAATGGTGCTCGGAAGCGACGGGTTTCAATAAACACAGCTTACGGCAGCAATGGAGTGAGTGTGCTGCGTGTCACTAGGTTGGCCCTGGAAGATACGGGGACTTATGAGTGCAGGGCCAGCAACGACCCCAGGCGGAACGACCTCCGACAAAATCCAGCCATTACCTGGATACGCGCCCAGGCCATTGTTGACATCCTACCAAGTGAGTACTGCATATAGTAGTACCATTAGTAGTTCCTGCTGGTCATTGAGACCTTGCTCCTTTCCTCTTGTCTCTACTTAATTCTTCCCCACCACCCCTCCTCATTTACAATGTTGTAGACCTGCACTCCCATTTAATCGTCCAGAAATGCCTGGATTATTGTACCTTGTCTTGCCTATCCCCCTCATGATGCCTCTAGTTTGTGAATAACTTCCATTAGAAAAAAAAGCAGTATTGAAGCCATACTACTCCGCAGAGTTCCGTATTAATCGTGTAGTATGTACTGTAATGTGTGTGTCCCATAAATCCCTTGCCATCTAAGTAAACCCTCCCCACCCCCCCCCCCCCCCCCCCCCCCCCCCCCCCCCCCCCCCCCCCCCTCCCCTCTTCCTGACTTTCCCCATGAAAATTGTGAGCCCTGTAGCCTGAGCAGTTGTGTGTTTAATCGATCATTGTATTGAACCTTTTAGTGCTTGGGACACAAAGCTGCTAACCAGATCCATTTTCTTTTGAAGCAGTCATGGCAGCCGCTAGAGTGCTGATGAATGCCTGCGTGGGTGTGCATGTGAAGTTTTATTTTTACTGTTTGCTGGATACGAGACAGATGGCATAGCGAACTGCAAAGAGAGATGCTCCGCATGCTAATTGGCATCTGCAACTGCGGGGCATTACAAAATGGTGCAGGACAGCGATTTTACAATTATTTTGGATACTGAATCCTGGTACTGATTAGATTTGGTGCGCCCATAATCCAAGTAATAGAATATTAAATATTTTATGGTGCATTCTACTAGCTAGGCATATTTTGAACCTTATAAAAGTTGACATTACAAATATAGAAGTTATTTCAATTTAAATAGAATTGCAGTGATGCTAAATGCAGTTTGCTGAAGGGCGTATATTCCACTTTTACAACGTTTATTTTTAAAGCCATAAACATGAGGTTTGCTGTGTGTAGATTAATTCATTGGGAGTATGAGGGAGAAGATGTTTTGAGCCCAAGATTTGTATGGTATCTGAATGGCTATTTCTACTAACTAATAACCCCCATAGAGAGCTAATATCATGTTATCATTGTGCAAATGCACAGCATTGAAATTGTTAACCAACATAAAGATTTTATTCATCATCTTCTTAAAACAAAGTGAAGCCTGCTAATCATTTAAAAGAACTTAAATGTTAATCAAGTTTTGTGCATTCAATCTGGTAGTTCAGAGAGAGAATGACTATGTAAGTATTAGCAATCATGCTAGATTTGTGGAACCCTTTTACCTCAGAGATCTGGACAACCTTTATCATCATGAAGAGATTTCATCTACATTTGAAAATGCGTTAGAATTATAACCTTTTCCCAAAAGTTGCTGCTCAGCAAGATTTAAGTCATGTGGGTTAGTGTCTTCATTTTAAAGTGGTGGGAAATGTCAGAGAATATTTACAATATTTGTTGATAATTTCTAGACTTCTGCTGTAGTTAATGGAAAGTTTAATGTTGCATTATTCTTCATTTGAGGGTATTCCCTTCATCCTTTATTTTTCAGTACTAATGGTAAGTTATTTGATATCAAAATTGTAAGAACAGCACAATTCAGGATGGTGAGTACACCATTAAAGACAGTGATCCTGCTACTGAGAATTATTTCTTAATCCTCTGCACCTCTACCCCAACATGCTTATTCTTCCCATCCCACAGACTAGAGCACACCATAACTATACTCTGCTTTCCATATTCACTTTCGCCTCCTATAGCGTATCAGCTTTTCATAAATATCCCTTTTCCTAATGTAGTCTGCATAGTTTGCTTAATTTTAATGGGATCATGTCTTTAAGGTAATGTTCATATTTGTTATTATTTCACATAGATCGTGCAACAAATGGAATATTATTTCTTTGACCATTTAATGTTCAGCAATCTAAGTTGTACTGAGTTTCCTTTATTTGTTATTTGGGATGTCCAGTGATATATAGTCTTAGGACATTTTGATTTAGAATCTTTTCAACATATTCCTGTAAACCCCTGTGTGGGGGGAGAAAAACTTTTTTTAATGTGAGGAAGAAAAAAATGTTCTAAACATAAACTGATACAGAGAAAGATAGATGTAAAACCTCTAACTTTGCTCCTGAGATGAGAGTGGGTGGAAATCTGACCTTGTTTCTTCTATTCTTTTTTATTGCATTGGAAATTTCAACAAACTAGACTGAAATATGTAAAACATTGTATTCATGATTGAAATTAACTTATTTTTCAAGGCAATATGCCGGTCAAAGAAAACACTTTGGAGGTTTAACTTCCATTCCATTGAAGCAATGCCAGTTGAGACAGTGCTTGGCTCATGAATGGTCAGAATTGGGATGGATAGTTTACTGTCCTTGCAGTCTGTTATGCCAGGCAGATAGTCTTGCAAAATGGTTATGAATGGACACTAGATACTCTCTAGAATTAATTTTAAAAAGTTATGATATTATTATATTCTTAAAGGATGATTTATTCAAGCTTCTTTCTATTAGATTTTGACTCGTTTGTGAAAATATGTGGTGAAGGGAGATTTTATTACTGTTTTGACTTATTGACTGACCTTGTTCCCCTCCTGCTTTCTATGGGTCAGAAGATTCAATATTTAATTTCAATGGAAAGGGGGGTTAGAGTATAAAATACATAGCCATGTGTACAAATACATGTACCTGTCCAAGTGTCTTTTAAATGCTGTGATAGTATCTGCCTCAACTACCTCCTCAGACAGCTTGTTCCCCACACCCACCACCCTCTGAGTGAAAACGTTGCTGCCCAGGTGTGTATTAAATCTTACCCCTCTCATCGTCCTTTTGTTTTTGATTCCCTTATCCTTGGCATTCACCCTATCTATTCCCCTCATGATTTTATACACCTCTATAAGATTACCCTTTAGTCTCCTGCACTCCAAGGAATAAAGTCCTAGCCTACCCAACCTTTCCCTATAGCTCAGCCCCTCAGGTCCTGGCAATATCCATGCACTCATCTCTGCACTCATTTCAGTTTACTCACATCCTTCCTACAGCAAGATAACCAAAACTGAATAGCTTTATTCACTACTCCAAGTGTGGACTCGCCAATGTATTGCACAACTGTAACAGTGTCCCAACTTCTATACAATACCCTGACTGATGAAGACCAATGTTCAAAAAGCTACCTCTGACACCACTTTCGGGGAACTATTTGCCTGTCCCTCAAGGTTTCATCGTTATACCACACTCCCCAGGATGCTATCACGCTGGCAGAAGATTGCTGCGAAGTGGTCCTTATTGAGGACTGATCTGAGATATTTCGGAAGAGAATGTTAGCATGCGGTCTTAGCTAAGATTCCAATGGCAAGGAGAAAGACTGGTGTGAATATGGTCAGGTTGAAGGAGATATGAGCGGAGAGGATTGCTACTTGTAAATGTATTTCTATAAGGGATGACAAAGTTGTTTGAAGGTGGAGTTTGAATAATGCTGTTGAGAGAGTGGAATTCATGGATCAACAAAATGGTAGTTACAAGTCTGCTGAATTTTGGCAGAAGGAGAGGCAAGGTTAAGCAGAAAGTCGTTTACGAATGTGTTGGTATGGATATGCCTGGAGATGATTATGGAAAGCTTTCAAAGGCGGGACCAGCCCTTATGTTGAGGAAGGTAAAATTGGTTCTGCAGGTAGAAGTAGGTTATCTATGTCAAAGAGTGGATTGAAGGTCATAAGCTCTTTAAAAGCTGAGTTTTCAGTGACATGACAATAACAATTTTGGTGATATATAAAGAATATTGGTTAAAAATAATAATAGACTTGCATGAAATAGTTTTTTTTTTAAAGTACAGCATTAAGCATATGAATCCTCATGATCAACACCAGTGAAGACTCATTAGCTCACACTCTTCATATTTTTTACAGAGGAAGCAAACCAGTTACTGACACAAATATAGTAAACAGTTTACTAATCTCAAACGTAGCTGAAGCTTTTTCATTAGGGTAATTGGTTTATGTGTCTGCATTGGGTTTTGCAGCTGACATATAGCAGTAAGTCAGATTAACGATTTGCTCGGGAAAATAAAACCAGCCCCGACTACGTAGAATTTTATCCCATACCTGACCCAGTCATTGTGAATGTAGGTATTCCTTGATTTATCCATGTCTTGGTTGCAAATTTTCTCCTTAACACGACTGAATCTTTAGGGTGCCTCGATTTCCAAATCTATTTTCTCACTTTGGTGAATAACGTACAGCTCTATACCTTTTGGACTATGCTGTACCAAAAATTAGCACCATACATTTTACCGAGCCTTTACTATTTACCAAGTTTTCTGTGAAAGCACTCCTTTAATAAATTGTGGAGTACGATTGTAACATTCTGAAATATGCGACTGAAGATGTCCGGGACTGGCAACATGGAGCAAAAAAACACACTGCTGGAGGAACACAGCGGGTCAGGCTTACTCTGTGGAGGGAGAGGGATGGTCAATCACCTTCCCTCTACCTCCATAGATGCTGTCTGACCTTCTGAGTTCCTTTAGCATTGTTATTTTGCAACATACTGATGATATATTTGAGGATGAACAGAAGGCATATGTAGTAATACTGAGAAACTCATCCTGAATAAAATACTGACCGATCCAGTCTGGGTCTGGCATGGCCGATCCTAGACCCCAGTGTTTTGTCTGGATGTGTACCTGACCCCAAAACCAGCGCGTAGCCTTTGGATTTGGGTTGGATAATCGGGTTCCAGTTCAGTTTAGTAACCAACCATGTAGAGTGTAGACTATACTCAGCAAAAAACATCCCAACATTGATGGCATCTTTTAGTTTTCATATTTTGGGGGGTGGGGTTAAATCCCTAGTTCCACCTATTTGAACTAGAAGTTCACCATGGCGCAGCAGTAGAGTTGCTGTTTTACAGCAAAATGCAGCGCCGGAGACCTGGGTTCAATCCCGACTACAGGCACTGTCTCTACGGAGTTTGTACATTCTCCATGTGATCTGAGTGGGTTTTCTCCGAGATCTTCGGTTTCCACCCACATTCCAAAGACGTGCAGGTTTGTAGGTTAATTGGCTTGATAAATGTTAAAAAAAAATTGTCCCGTATAAAATTGTCCAACTTCCAGTATAGTCCCTGGTGGACTCTTCGGAAGGTACAAGTTCTCCTAGATTGAAAGTAGGACATTTGTGTATATGTTGCCTGGATTTGATTGTGGATGCTGTAATAAATGTACAGTGATGGTGAGGTGTTTAGTATTCTGCCTGCACCATATTTATTTTGTGAATGGTTTTTGATTGTTCATTCTATCATTTAATTTTCTAATTTCAAATAATTCTATTCATTGGGCCTGTCGATTCTTTTTTTTTTTTTTTTTTTTTCTTTACTAAATCAGTTCTCATTGTCACCTGATTTAAACCAGCCTGAGACCCTAACCATTACCAGACAGATCCTGCTAACTTATCACTTAACTCTTTTGAGAATGGAGGGTAGATTTACAAACAGGTGCACGGGAATGAATTAAATAATCAGTAATGGAAGCATTTCTTTATATAACCCATAGAATGAGTTTTATGCATGGAATTCCACTTACTGTAAACTGCCATTTTCAACTCGCACAGGGCTAAATTAATAGTAGTGGAGTCGATAGTAAATTCATAATACACAGAATTGCCTTATTGTCACATTTCAGCATTGCCACGTGCAGACTTGGCTTGCAGCTACACCAGCCTGACATGTCATGTCGTGATGATGCTGGTGTTCACATTTGCGTCAGCATTTTCACAAAACAATTTTCTCCAGATTTGTAGCCAGATAGAGCGACAGCAAATGACCTTCAACTTGTCAGTCATCTCAAGCCGTTTACAATCTCAGTGAATTGTGCTCTAAACCACATTGAGTGAATTTGCAAGGCAATTAGGGTTTTTGTACAGAATAGTGTTTGCTAATTTGCTTATAGTCAGCTGTGGGCACAGTTTTTGGGTTAATAGCAGTGTCGTAAGAGAATAAACCCAGCAGTTCATCGAGAGAGAGTTGTATTTCCGAGTGGTTGGTGACTGAGAGTTGGCTGCATCTGTTTTTCGCTGTGCACTGGCATCACATTAACTAACAACCTCTATTTTTGCTCTGTGCATTTCAGAGCCAAAGATCCATTCGACTGAAGAAGTTATTTTAAAGCCTTCAAACACAGAAATCAACCTGTATTGTAACTTGACTTTGACATCAAGTCCCTGCAACGGCAGTTACTGGATTAAAGACGGAGAAGAGATTACTGGGACTAGGAACGTTGCCGCAAACAGCACTGAATACAAGTGAGAACTATATCTTTAGGCTTTGTGTAACCAAGTATCAACTTTTGGAATTTTAAAAGGTGTGAGTAATCTCCTCTGGATGTCTGTAAAGTTATGGGACACTATCTCATTTGAATTAAGTCCATTGGAGTAAATTCAATGATTGGATGCATTAAGTAATTTGTAAATTGAATCTGCCCTATACTGTTTTCAAATTTAATTCAACTAATTTTGCCAATGGCAAATGATGCCATTGTGGTGATCTGAGGTGCAGTCAGACATTTGCTTTTGCACGATGACAAATGGTGATATAATCCACGTGATCATCTGTGCAAAAGCATTGTTGCTCGTAACCCGGAGAAACTTTCTTTCTTCCGTCTTTCCATCCGTGTTTGTCACATGTATACCGAGAACAAATAGGCCAGTGTTTATTAACCATCTTTTGATACTTTTGAGAAAAGGCTTGTGAACAGCCTTATTGAGCTGTCTTACAGCAGTAATCATGTCTCTAGTCAATAACTGCATTCAATGTCATAGGCTGGGGTTTTTTGGCGAGCGACAGAAAATTGTCGAAAAGTTGCCTTTACCTATTTTCCCTTTTTTTTAAAGTAAATATAATTAACGGAATGGAGCATTTCTCAAAAAGGGAAGAGGGAAACTAAATCCAATAAAGTTATTCTGTTTAAATACATTTTCATAATTAACCTTCATTTTTGTCCACCTTCATAATTAACCAAATACTTCAACATAAGCTATTGCTAATGTAGTTGAGTTATCTCTTTAAAAATTTAAATCTACTTATTGGGCTTTTTAAAAGGATCTTTTATTTGCCTAATAGTTCCTCACCCAGAAATATCACATACATTTGCCAGCATATCATCTGTATTAGTCCAAATATTCAATTGTTTATTTTAGTGACTCTATCTAGCACTGGCATCTTCATGCTGCAGATGTTAAGATGTTGGTTCTTATGAAGTCAGTAGGGGCTTTTTTTTCCATTCCCAAAGTGATATAAATAGAAATGAGATAAGAGTGCATTTTATGGGCACGGTCAAGCAACCTGGTGTATCGAGTCATATATCATTTAAAGGGCAAGTACATCTTTTCTTAAATAGGGAGAACAACATTGGAATTATGTCTCCTCCTTTTAGTTCTCCTTCTTTCATGTTTGCACTCCTTCCCCCTTTACTATGAAGACCAATTAGCATTTGCCTTGCCTTGTCTGCTGTAATTTTGTGCCTGTACATGGGAGTCCAGACTTGTCTGCACATCAGCATTTAATATTTAATTCCATTTTAAAATGTTCTATAACGCCTCCAAAATGATTAACCATTGCATTCTGCTTGCCCAAATTTTTGTTCATTTTCTTAATCTCTCATAACTTGTTTTTCTCTTCATTGCTTTATTTTCTATCTTGCTTTCTATTGTTGCAAACCTAGATGTGATACATTTGGACCCTTCATCCGAATCATTAATATAGATGAAGCCCCAGCTCTAGTTTGGCATGGGCAATCTAACAATGGGTTTATTCTTAAAGTTCTCTGTGACATTATTTTCAATCTCATGTAACCTTTCATTGGAACTCTTTTAGAAATCCATATGTACCATCAATTGGTTCTCTCTCATCTACTCTAAATTACATCTTCAATGAAGTGTAACAAACTTGTCAAACGCCATTTCTCTTCATAAAACTAGGGTTCTAGAACCATTGTAATTAATGAATAGTAATGATAATTTGCAAACCATTTGGTTTTATCCTCCCCAGAATGTAGTAAATGATGTTTGCTTTGGTGCTATGGAGCATGACAGGAGGAAGAGTGGTGATATGGGGCTTTCCTACTGTAGATGGTTTCATGCTAAAGATCACACCTTTCAGCCACAGTGGGTGTATTACAGTATCTGATCTTTTTGACCAGAAATTGTTAAGTTCAACATCAAATTCCTTTAAAGATTTATGGGTTAAGCTGAAGGTTGGTTTATTGAGCACATCCTGGGTGGTTGTGCAGACATTGATAGGTCCATTGGCCAATATTGGTTGCGTTATTATTAAAGAGCCTATGTTTAAACATAATCTACGTTCTGATGCGGTTAAAGATATTTAAAATCATTTGTGATTCCTTCTTAAAACATACACACGTGTTTTATATGAGATGTCCTGCCACTGATGAACACCCAGTATATTTGTAAAGGTGATTTAATTTAACACAATCAAAGAACTTAATTTATCTAATCATAATTTGCTCATTTTTTATCTTCTTTGTAATCCAGGATTCTCAAACCGAGAACAGATAATTCTGGAGAATATCAATGCGTCTTTACATTTGAAAGTTCTCCTCCAGTCAATGCCACAATTGACGTCAAAGGTAGGCTCTGTCTCCATTTAAGGTAGACGCAAAATGCTGAAGAAACCCAGCGGGACAGGCAGCATCTCTGGATAGAAGGAATGGGTGACTGAAGAAGGGTCTCGACCCAAAACGTCACCCATTCCCTCTATCCAGAGATGCTGCCCGTCCCGCTGAGTTACTCCAGCATTTTGTGCATTCTGTGCATTTTGGTGTAAACCAGCATCTGTAGTTCATTCCTACACAGTCTGTCTGTCTCCATTTTATGGGAATACAAGTAATTACTCATTGCACTCCCCCTCTCCCGCTGTGCTTAAGTCTCATCATCCAGCGACATCATCTGTGTGCCACTGGAAAATAAATCAGCACAAAAGCTTCTGTTGGCAACATGAAATGAGCGGTGTGTCATGGTGATCAGTACTAGGTAACTCAGTACCTCAACTCCTTCCTCTTTATATAAATGGAGAAATGTACAGAGAGACAATGACAGTCAGGGAGGCACGTCGTGAAACGGGCAAATGGAGACCTTACATGGCACTTAGATATATAGATGACATGATTTATGCAAAGGCTAAAATGGTGCTTTTTGCAGCAAGGATGGGGTGTGGTATCTGTGTTGCTGATGATTAAAGGACTTCCCATTATGTGGGCTGGAGCAGAGGGAGTATATTGATAATATGAAGCAAATTCAAGATCGTAGAATACTTCCGTACATTTTCATTCGTGAGTTAATCTTCCGTAGAACCATGCATTTCTCACTAGCTAGTATACATAAAGGGAAGAATGCAAGGATGTTCTGAACATCAATTGAAATCTAGTTATTGGTAGTTCTTGTAAAACAAACAGTAGCATCAATTAGACTATTTCCGTGTTGTAAATGTTTACCTCCTTTGGCATAGAGAGGCCATTCGCCCCATCCAGTTCATGTTGTCTCCCATCAGAGCAGTCTCATTTCCCTTTGCCCTGCAACTTATTCACTCCTACATGCCCATTCTCTCCCCTTTTATGTTATTAGTTGCCTACACTAAACATTAGTTTATAGTGGCCATTTGCCAGCATGTTTTGGGGAATAATTGAGAGCACCTGTCAAAAGCACATGGGGAGAACGTACAAACTCCACAGAGACAGCACGCGACTTCAGGAATGAATCAAAGTTCTAGATTTGTGAGCACCAATACGTGACATGCTGAGTACTCCATTCTGTATTTCTATGTAGATATAAGGGAAGTGCAAGATAATTCGTCTGGGAAGAAATATGTGACAAATTATATTAAAAGTTCCAGAAACACTTTTAGTCAATGCTGTCTTTGAAATCAACAAATTGAGACTTTAGACACAAGGAACTGCAGATGCTGGAATCTTGAGCACAAAGCAAAGTGCTGGAGGAACTCAGCGGGTCAGGTGACATTGTGGTGGAAATGGACTTGCAACTTTCTGGGTCAGGAAGGTCCCGACACAAAACATCGTCTGCCCATTCCCTCCACAGAAATGGATACTTGATACGCTTAATGAGATGAACATTGCAGTGTGAGGAAACAGCTTGTCCAGATTTTACCTTCACTTGTCCTTGAGGTTTAGTCTTGCAGCTTGGAATCGGAAGCCCTCTGCCAGATAGTAATTATTAATAACTAATGAGTTGAATCTGTTTTCTGTGTGGATGCTAGGGAGAGCCTTTTATATCTCATACCATTTTACTGCTGTTACTACTGAAAGCAATTCACTCGTGTCAAGCTGTGCGTGGGATTTTCATCTCTTGGAAAGGCAAAACAATAATTTTGATGTATTTAATGAAGAGCTGTAAGGGAATCGTCTTTAACTTAGAGATACAGCATGGAAACGGGCCCTTCGACCCACTGAGTGCACACATCCCGGGTCGAGACCCTTCTTCAGTCTTGACCTGAAACGTCAACTATTTTCTCCAGAGATGCTGCCAGACCCGCTGAGTTACTCCAGCATTTTGTGTCTAAACTAAAATAATGATGTCTTGAAGTAGCCGCAGTAGGTTATTTGTGGCACAGGCAATCCAGAGATGTGTTCATATCCCACCTCTGCTGTTATTAAAATAGAAATTAGTGAAAGTGGGACAGTTCTTTGAAGCACAAGCTGCCCTCATTTTACAAACTGGTTATGACATTGAAGCCTTTTAGAATAGAGAAAATGTTCATACAAGTGAATCGATTCCAAAACTATCTAGTTCATTCCTGTGAATGGACGATAAACACCAGCCATGTTAGTATTGCTCACATCCTATTTACAATGTTTAACAATGTGAATCTGTAATTATTTGCTTACACTATGTCAGTATAGATGACGGGTTTATTCATTTTAAACTGTAACAGAAGAAGGGTCGCGACCCAAAACATCACCTATTCCTTTTTGCCAGAGATGTTGTCCGACCCACTGAGTTACTCCAGCTTTTAGTGTCTATCTTCAATTTAAACCAGCATCTGCAATTCCTGTCTTAGTGTTGTTGAAATATGGATGAATTGGAATTTATTTGCTTTTTAAGTTAGATAATTCTGTTCTCATAATTAAGGCTTTAAAATAAGAAATTGGAGCAGGATTAGATCATTCACTCCTTTGAGCTTGCTCTGCCATTCATCAATGTCATACATGATCTTCATTTCAATTCCTGCACTGCCCTTGGATTGCTTTAGTCCCTAGAAACCCCTGGGAAGAGAAAGGAACTAATGTTGCACCAAAAAGGCCTGCTGCCTTTCTGTGCAACACTTCTTTCAGTAATAATGCTGCATTTTTCCCAGCCACTTAGAATAAAGGGCCCAAGTATCATTGCCGGCAGGAGGACCAAAATAAGAGATATGTAAAACATCCGTGTGGTATTTACCTCAAGGAATGGAGAAATTCATATAAACAACATTTAAATGTCATGGAAAATACTTTGGAAAAATGTTAGTTTAGATTAATTGAAAACAATTAAATAGTACAGTAGAACCAAAAAAAAGTATATACATGCATTGTATAACTCCTAAGTAGAATTCTACTTGTGGTTTGGAAAAGTATAAGACATCAGAACTGGGCTGCTTGATGCCTGGCTGTTGTCCCCAGCTGGCCATGTGTGTCACAGTCAGCATGGTCTGCTCTCTGCATTCAGGAACAGGCGAGCGTGGGCAGACAGGGACAGGTGGTAGCGAGGTGTGATACATCCACCACTTTGCTACGTATTATGACTGTTTAGTATACATGTTCCAATGAATTTTCCTTTCAGCGGGCAGGAGAACATGATTAGTAAACCGTTCATTAAACTTGCTAACTGTAGATCAAGGGTACAAAGAATTGCATTGTAGATAGATCTCTGGAATTGGCTTACTTGGTAACTGAAGAAATGCAGTTAGGAAACCGAAACATTTAAGATAGCGTTCGAGACTGTGAGGTTTCTGAATATAACATTTGATTTATTCAAACAAATAATCTCTAGACAAATGTGTTGGAAGGAAGCCAAACCAAGGCCATGGTATTAAAATTGTGTATTCTGTTCATCTTTTGCTCATTGAAGGGAGGAATTAGGTCTACCAGTAGTACGACTGAATTTACCAGTCGTACAATTTAATTCAGAATCATCATTAGAAAACATTGAATTATAATAAAAATTAAGTTCTTTTTCATTAACGGCTATACAGGTTTGGAAGAAATTGAAGATGCTCATATAGTAGAGTGCATTATTTTAGAGAACCACATCTGACCTGAGGGGTTGAACATTCAGATAAGATGAGACTACAACATATTGAAGGTGGTGATAATAGAGTTGAACTGGCAAGTTATTTTTGAGTTTTCAGAGCAGCTGAAATAAATGTTGAATCAACAATGAAGCAAGATGACGGACTGACGTCAGCAAAGTTTTAAATTGTGGGGGGGGGGGGGGGGGGGGGGGGGGAGGGGGAAATGGGTGCTAAGAATGTTGCCATCAGTTGGTAGTTTACATAAGCATTAATAAGCAGTGACTTTTGAACTGCTTGTTCTATTCCTTCAGTACTCTTCTAATACTTTATTATCTTCTGTCCTAGCACGACCGGAAATCACTGGCCACAAGAAAAGTGAGAATAAGAATGAGGGGCAAGATGCTCTTATATACTGCAAATCTATTGGATATCCCTATCCTACTTGGACCTGGCATAAGAAGGTGAATGATGAATTTGTGGTGAGTCTGGTTTGCTGAATCTCATGCTTGGAATGCTTGTCATTTTCTTTTAATTTGAATTCAAGTTCTTCACTTGAAATAATGTGGTTGACTAGTACATAATACAGATGCTCAAACAAAAAACTCAAGTTCTGTATCTGCTGTTATGCTTTGGGGCAAATAGGGGAGAGAGAAGTGAATTGTACAAAGGGTGAGGAACCAGTGTTGGATGTCTGACCACACAGGAAAGCTGCATTTTTATTGTTGCTTCAAATATACTTAATAAGGAGCAGCACGGTGGCGCAGCAGTAGAGTTGCTGACTCACAGTGGCAGAGACCCGGGTCTGATCCTGACAGCGGATACCGTCTGTATGGAGTTTGGACTTTATCCCCGTGACCTTGTCTTTCATGTACAGGCCTGTAGGTTAATTGGCTTTGGTAAAAGATAAAGTGTGTAGGATGCTAGTGTGTAGGGTAGTGTTAGTGTTAGTGTACGGGGATCGCTGGGCTGCGCGGACTACGTGATTCCACTCTATATCTCTAAACTAAGTAGCCTGGAATGAACGAGCATGTCAATGCATTATTGTTGTGTAATACTTTTGATAGCGAGCTCCAGAATAGATGACAAAGCAATTAAAGAATGTAACAGATATTGATCAAATGTTCATAGTTTGAGTAAATTGAAATTGAATTCCACAGCTGTCAGACTAGACAACAAGGACAAAAGGGCTGATATTCCTACTTGTACCCAGTCCACTGCATCAAAGGTGCATTAACACTTGTGTGAGCTAGGTTTCTGGATTCAGGCAGAGGCTTCCCGCTACACTTGGCAGTGACTGATGTCCAGAAAGAAAAGATTGAGCTCAGATTTGAGACAAATAATTGCTTTAGCATTCTGCTTATTTCCTAAGCACCTGGACAACACGTTGTTCCTCTACAACACGTTGTTTATCACTTTTGTTCTCTGGAATTAAAGAAATTGGTTATGTTAAAAAAAAATTCCATTTCAAAATTGTTTCTCCTGTTCTCTGATAGGAGTTGAATAACGACACTGGGCGGTACATGATCACCAATAAAGACAATTACACTGAACTGATTATTAAGAATCTACATATTGAGAATGATCCAGGCGACTACATGTGCAACGCCACCAATTTCCTTGGGGATAGCTATGCCAGTACACTACTGCGGGTCCGCAGCCACCTGGCACCCCTCTGGCCCTTCCTGGGAGTTGTGGCAGAAATCATCATTCTGGTGGTCATCATTGTTGTTTATGAGAAGCGAAAGAGACCGGATGAAGTCCCTGACGGTAAGTTTCTCTCTTTATATAAACCTTTCAGCCTACTCCTAGACTTAACCCATTTGATATTAGCCTGTTCAGATGGCTTATTAATACTCTATCAGTCTCTAGAATTAAATAGGTTACCTGAAAAGACACTGAAGCATTCATATCTTATGTAGAATTTTACCTGACCCTTTTTTTAAATGATATTCAATTGCTTTTCATTCATTTGTTTATGCTGAAGGTAAAGATTTTCCCTTTTGAACATTGAAAAATTTCATCAGTTTGAATTTGCTAATAATTTAGATTTTTCAAGCAAACCCATTCCATTAGTTCAGTAGTTTCTGCTTCATTATTTTAAGAAGGATTTCTGACGGTAGAACAGTGACGTCATGTTTTTCTGAGGAACATTTTACATATTTCCATTGTTTAATCCTTTTCCATTGCAGACAATAGTGGATTCTGAATGCAAACTATTCACTCTGGTATTGATCTTTGCTAACTCAGTAGTTAGCTGGAACTATGCTCAGTTCCAAGTATTTCACAAGGGCAGTTTACAAGAATATTTTGAGAATGTAGTCGCAGAGTGGTCGGTATTTTATGTTTTTTAAGGATTTATTTAAGATCTGTTTTCTCCTACAATGCTCATGTCTTTGTCTGTCTAATTCACCTGCATCCTGCCATTATTCACACCCCTTCCATGTGTAAATGCATGTCTGTGATTGTCACTGCAAATTGTAACTATACAGAAAGAAAGCAAACATTAAATGTTTTAATACAAAAAAAGTTACATTTAATGGAATGATTAAATTTGAGATTATCCAGTTGTTAGTGCTGTAAATTATAATCCAATTGATTCCAGTTGTATCCTTCAGTGTTTCACCATAGAACTTGCAGAGTATTAGTTGAGATTTTATTCATTCTAGATTCTAAATTTTATGTTGATATTAAATTTCCCAGTCTTGTTTTTTCCTCTCTCTTTCATATTGGATATACAATGACATCTTACCTTTTGGCAGAAGCCTGTATTAGCAATTCAACTCGGCAATGTCTGTGTTCAGTGAAATGTGCTCGGATACATATTTACAATGAGTAGAAGTCAGGCAGCATCTCTGGAGAAAAAGAACGTGATATTTCCGGTTGAGACCCTTTCTTCAGACTGAGAGTCAGGGGAGAGGGACCGATGACTCAAGAAAAGCGGAGTCCAAAATGTTCCATTGTTGGCTGTGGAAGAGGTGCTAATGAAGGGATACAAACAGTGAAACTAGCAGGATGACTTGGATAGGGGAGGGACAGAGAGAGGGGGAATGCAAGGGTTATGAAATTAGAGAAATCAATGTTCATAACGAAGATAGATATAAAATGCTGGAGTAACTCAGTGGGACAGACAGCATCTCTGGAGAGAAGGAATGGGTGACGTTTTGGGTCGAGGCGCTCTTAAAAATGCCTGGCACGAGGGTGAGTTTGAACCAAGGAAGTGCAATTTGTGTGAGGCCTTGTTTTGCTGTCCTTGTCATTTTGTGTGACTGAGGTATGATATCCTGCTGAATTAGAAGTTGCTCCCGTGGGAAACAAAGTGATATTGATTAAAGGAAGAGGCCGCAGTGTGCAAGTGGACAATAAAATTTATGTGGTAAAAGGAGAGCCGTTCAAAAGTATGGAAGGCAGTGATGTGGGAATGTATAACAAAAGGAAATGATACTGAATTGTGTATATAATTTGCGCCATGACTTTAAAGGCTATACAAATTAGTAGTTAGCAAAAGGGCTTCTGTTCTGTTTACCAAATTATTTTCTAAATTTACATCCGTTCATGTTTATTTTTTCTGCCTTGCCCTACAAAGAGCTTTGAGGCAGCTATTGATGGATTGATAACTTGTCTCAGAAATGTGATCAGTCTTCATACAGAGCAAAACTCTGCAGATGCTGTAAATTTGATTCAAAGCCAAAAAAAAAACACAGGAATTGTTCAGGTTTACATAATCTGTGAGGAGAGGAAATGGAGTCAATATTTTAAATTGACAGAATGATTGATTAAGTTGTAAAAGGTCATCATTGTGAAATGGCTTCACACAAATAAACCGTTCCATGAAAACTTTTAGAAATACCCAATAGCAATTGATAGCTCTATCATTGTTCCTGCTGCAGTAATAGCAGTACATCTATTGAAGATCATTCAAGATTTGTGATGGTTAGGTTAACGAGCAGGCCCAACAAATGTTTATATTAATCATTTTATCTATTCCACGTTCCGCATTGTGTCTGCTTTACTGAGAGGAATGGTTTCTCCAGTAATTGGTGCAAAAATCTCCATTTACCTTATTCGTTTATTTGAAGTCCATCAGAAAAGAACTCGGGATTAGTTTAGAGCTCTCTTAACTAGCAGTTGTTGGGGTCGACAGTTCCTGGTTAATTAAGAGCTGTATTATGCAATAAAAAATAACGGAAATATTATTGGGAGTGCCACAATAAGCATTCAGCAGCAGCATAGAAAGCTACACTTGGAAAACTTGCTTCAGGGCATTGCCAGATAAGTATGATATGGAAAACAAACCCAAGAGAATGCCAAGCTGCTTTGAGAGGTTTATGAAAGATGCAGAATGGAAACAGCCCCTTCAGCCCATTGAGTCCACACTGGCCATCGATCACCGATTCACTGAAGATACATTAGTTCTATGTTATCCCACTTTCTTATCCATTCCCGCATGTCTTCGGGGTGTGGAAGGAAGCTGGAGCACTTGGTGAGGGGGGGGGGGGGGGGGGGGGGGGGGGGGGGGGAGAGCCACACAGTCACAGAGATAACCTGTAAACTCCACACAGACAGGATTGAAGCTGGGTCTCTGGTGCTGTGCGGCAGCAGCTCTGCCAGCTGCACCACTGTGCAGGCGGAATGACCTTGCTAGATCATTCGGTAATCTGACTTCCTGGCCAGTCTGTTTGCCCCTTGGTTGCATTGTCCAATATGACTAATGCCAGGTACCAAAATAAGCACTTAAGTTTACTGTTCCCTGAAAAAGAAAATAGCACATTTGCACCTGATTCCGGCCATTGGGATAGACCCTGGATCAACTTGCGCAGAATGCCATGGTCATTATTGTGTCAGCATTAATTACTTCAAGTGTGCATTGTTTCAGACAATATTTGAAACCATAGGTTTAAGTGAATAATAACAATTTGCTACACTCTACTTTCGGAGATGTTTTGATTTATCAAAGATAATGGACCTTTTCACTATTCAGAATAAAAATGTATCTAATTATCTTAAAGTTTATCAAAATATTGCAGAGTGTTAGTGTTAGTAAATATCTCGCATTATTCGCAGTAGATTTGTGTTTATGGCTCCAGTTTGTTACAGAATTGATGTTAAAACTAAAATAGTAAGAGGAAAAGGCCAGATTGTTAGATTGTTCCGTAATCCTACTTCCTGGCCAACCTGTTTGTCCCTCAGTTCCATTGTCCAATATCAATATCCAGTATCAGCCACAACTTACATTTATAATAAAGTATAATGTAATGACTAGGCGATCACAATCTCAAGGAAAATTCCAAAGATTCATGATCTGCATGAAGAAAAGTCACTTTGACAGAGTAATGAATGGCTTGTCCTTGTATTTGGACCACTCCCAGGTTAAGTACTCCAAAAGAAGGAATGAGTTTATTATCCATCCTGTAAAGCTCCCTCAGAATCTTGAGATCAGCTCCATTCCTCAATATAGAATAGCAACATTTACTTGATCAAGCCCTGCAGAATAATAGGACATTCACTCACCAATGCAGTTGAACCAGCAGTCATTCTCCAAGGTTGGAGTGATGATATTTGAGGTCTTCAGCTAGAAGAACTTTTATGTCGCAATTAATTTGAGATGCAACCGGAGCATAGTACATATACTGGACATGAATAAACAAAGACCTTTGTTAAGTCTGTTGAAACAGTCTTTGCTTTCAATGTTCATGCATATTTGGGAGTTGGGAGAACAATACTTGGTGTTGAGCAGGATTTGTTTTTATTGATGGATGTTCATGGAGGAATTTGCAGTTCGTATGATAGTCTTGATAATTAAATTTGTTTATGAATCAAGTTTTATTTCTAAATGCTCTTGTAATACTCAAAATAACCTGAACCACACTAAAAGGTTGCCAAAATGGACTCCAGGTAAAGCGTTTGACAGGTGTGGCTACTTTAGCAGTGGAGTCACGGAAAGTAAGGCAAGGAATAAAACAATACTCATGATTTTTTGTTAAAACTCCCACCTTGAGAAAATACGAGATACAGCAATTTTCCAAATTTTGCAGTTCCTTCTTCCAGGGATACAGGCCATTTTCCCCGTGTCTGTTTCCTACAAGGTCAGATGGCCAAAGGGACACCTTCATCCTAGCGCTCTAGATTAGAACTATGGTTTGTATTAATATTTGTCGGTTATTGTGACTTCTTTTCTTTCCCTCTCAATTGCATCATACCCTAAAACTGGTGGTAAGTGAGAGAATTGCATGCTCGAGTTTGTTTCTCCTCAGCTTCAAGTCTGAAGTGCATCAGTTCATGATGTTAAAACTTTTTTCCAAGTCCTCATCTACGTTCGCAGCTTTTTTTCGTATCTTCCATTCCGTTTTTCTGCTGCCCATTTCTGGATTTGTAGTTCTGTTTTCTTTTGATTTTAAATCAGCGTTTGAGTTTTTTTGGGTTTAGTCTGCTCTGTTTCTGTCCTGGGGATGTCACAGGAGTTGGCCAGAACTAACGGCCTGCAAACATAGATTGCTTCTAGGTTTGAACTAGTTGTCTTCTAGAGCTATACGGCTTATGATGAGGATTTCAACCATACCATGGTCTGTATCAGGGGTATTGCTGTGTCTGCATGTGCCATGGCAGATAGCTATTGTAAAATCTGAATAGTTTCCGTGTACATACCACAGGGGGTGACATGGTGAAGAAACAAATCAGGAATCATTCTAGCCAGTGTAGTATTGAAATAATCATTCTCTTGGGGGGTTTTTTTCTGAACATGACCTTCCCACAACTTGCATTTCTTATTAGATCTTAGACCCCAATTTTAAGAACCAGCTACCAGTCGAAATCATCCTTGCTTAGTGCAACTACATTTTTACAGACGATGATTTGTGCAAGTCTGCATATGTATATTTTGGATTTAAGAATGAGGGCATCCATCCATCTCTGCCAAAATTGGATTTACTTAATTGGCATCAAACAAAAGCGGTAAGCTTCATTTATTCAAGGCTTTATACCAACAAAACTTGTCCATTGCTTCAAATGGACAAGTTTGAATGACTACCCTTTGGGTGTAATGCTTACTATACAAGGCCAAGCTTTTTTTTTGTCTATTACATTCACTATAGAAATGAAGTGTTCAAAATATCTTGAGAGTATATATCTTTGGGTCACAAAAGCAATCTTTTATCTGTAAGAAATGCAAACTGGGATTTGGTAGAGTTAGTGTTCAAACACTTTCAATTGTGCTTAGGATCTCTTTTTCCCGTTCAAGTACAGTTGCATTTCAAGGAGTTATGAGCAATGCCATAACTTAATTTGGACAGAGAGCTTAATTACTTTACCTTAAAGCACGCATACAAAAATAAATGCTCGATTGAAAGTTCCAAATAACGAGCTTCTGTGACAACTCCACCTGAATGTCTCAACTGGAAAGCAAGGTGATTCCCCACAGTCATTTTGAGAGTTGGTGCACTTGTACTTGAAGAATATTCCAGAAGTAGAATACGCTCCTTTTAAGGTCCGACCCGCATCTCTGCATTTTTAGGAGTTTAGGTTGGTTGCAGTTTTTATGTGAAACTTAAGCCTGAAATAGGAATAAACTAAATAAGCACGTTCTTTTGCTCCCTCGGGTCTTTTAATTTGTGAATTTTGCTTGGCTCCTGAGTTTAAAAGGAGTGTACTGTACATTCCCCACCCCAGCAACCACCATTGAAACAGCCAAGAATATCTGGAAAGAAACTATTCAGTTTTCACAGATGATACAAGGTGCTTTTTAATCTGCCATGCAAGTCCTCTGATGCAAACAATTGCTTGGTCTCTGTCCTATCAAAAGTCATATAGTTCATTTGATAATTTAGAATCTTCTTAAGCAAACGCTGGGGATAAACAGCAGGTGGTAGAGGGGAGTAAACCCAGCCTATATACTCTGTACTTATCTCAATTCCTGATGCGTCTCTTGATATGCATAAACTATGTATATATCTTCACTATTTTTGCGACACTCTGTCTGGTTGTCAACCTGGTCTAGTATTCTTTGACAATTGCGTCCTTGCCAGTGACTGAGACCTGTGGTCATTGGTGTGTTGCTGGTGTTTCTCCGCTGTGAGCTCTTGGTTTGTGGTTTGATTCATTTTTTGGTCTTCCCAGACACTTGTGTGTGCTGGCGGTGGCTTTCTCTCCGTGCCTCAAGGTACAGATGGAGTAATGGCACTTTCTGGAGCCCGGGAAATGTTGCCATTACTCCTGGTGCGTGCTGTCAGGTGGCTGTGTTGCGATAAATCTCCATACTTGCTTCATGTACACCAGACACCTTGTGGAATCCTGCTTAATCCACTGGGCACAATTCAGAACTTGTCCAAAGAACACCCATCTGTGATCCTTCTTCCTAACCACTCGAGATGCATTGTTTCTTGGATAGAAAAGATTTGGGCAGCTCAGACACGATTCTTTCAAATGACTTGCCTTTCACTTCAAGCCAAACTATTAAACATTATTTTTATAGTCATGTACATAAAACAATCCCAAATTCTTTTTCTTCCCCAAATATGAATAAATAATTGATTCATTAAAGAACGATAGACATTCTCTGCAGATTGCAAACGTGTAAGAGGTTCCAGAATCATTCCAGAATGCATATTTTGAAATCTATGGAATGTATTTTCTTAAAAAGTCCGTAAAACTATACATTATTCATTTTTTTATAGAAATATACATTGCCAGAATAATTCATAACCCTTCTAGGTTTAATGTCCTCTAATATTAGTACATCTTTTAAAAAAAATACAAATGATTTAGCCTTGTTAGTATTGTGTACACCATTGTCAAAATTGAAGTATACCTCAGACCAACATAGCAGAATTATTGTCAGAAAACATTTTAATTGTTACTTTCATCATCACTTTTATGAAAAATACATATGAATAGCCATATTCACTTCTGTACGATTTAAACAATATATTATATATCTGCTTGAATTCCATCCACACACGAACCAAAGAATTTGTTTTGTCCTGTGGACCACAAGTTGATTTGACATTTGACATTATTGCAACTCCTCTGCCTGTTGCTCTCATTCTACTTTCTCAGCCTCATTGTGCTTGCGTTCTTAATCTATCCTCAAACTTAGTAGCTGTGCTGTCTCCACCATCCCTGACCCTGCATTATCTCTCCCTTTTACTTTCACTGCTATATTCCTATCTCACCCATCACTCTACGACTACCATGTACACAATTCCTATTATCCCCATACCCCCAAACGCCACCTTAATCGAAACTTAAAAAATAAACTAGTTCTATTGAGCAGGATTCCACAATTAGATGTTGGGTTACGTCTTCTCATTGGTCTAAAACAGTGAACAACTGGAACTTAGGGACAAGATGAACATTAAACTTACGTGATCTGTCCATATAGTTGCAGTATTTCATGACGAGCCTCAAAGGTGTTAACTGACCATGTAATAATTTTTTGTTGCCATTTGAATGTAATGATTTAGAGACTAACTCCATGAGCAATTGTATTGTTGAAGTAGAACAGCGAAAGGCAGTTGGTGCTAACACGTCAACTCTTTTTGTTCACAAGTCTAATTTCTTCTCCTTTATCCTCTTTTCCTCCAATTTCTCTTTGTGAACTTCGTTAACTGCTGCAGACGACGAGCCAGTTTCTGGACCAATGTAAGTATACATGAATATATATTTAAAATGTAGTACAATAATAAGGTTGCCAGTTTAAAATATAGACTGCTCTGAGTTTTTTCGGCTCAAGTGAGTGAGATACTACGTAAATCTTCCTCCTCTCTACATCAGTCATAAGATCATGTGATAAGACCAGAATTCAAGTCTACTCTACCATTCAATCATGGCTGATCTATCTCTCCACCTAACCTCATTCTCCTGCCTTTTCCCCATAACCCTTGACACCCATACTAATCAAGAATCTATCTATCTCTGCCTTAAACATATCTATTGATGGCCTCCACAGCCTTCGGTGGCAAAGAATTCTACCTATTCACCACCCTTTGAAGAAATTTCTCCTCATCTCCTTCCTAGAGGTCCTTTAATTTTGATGCTGTGCCCTCTAGTCCTAGACTCTCCCACTAGTGGAAACATCCTCTGCACATCCACCATATCCAAGCCTTTCACTATTTGGTAAATTTCAATGAGGTTCCCCCTCAGTCTTTGGGCATTAGGACAGATGCAGCCACTCCTGGACTTGCGCAAGGGTTGCATTCTGCGAATCCTGCTTAAGTCAGATTTTCTGTAAGTTAGAATCGCATCCTCTGCACAAAATAACTTACTGACGGTATTTACTGTCCCAGTGGCAGACGACTGTGTCCGGGGCACTTTCTACAGTGTGGGGTCTTCTGGGTAGGCACCACGTACTGATCACAGAATTGTTTACATAAGTCACCTAAGTCGGGGAGCATCTATCTATATATGGATAGGAAGGATTTGGAGGGCTTTGGGCCAAACATAGGCAAATGGGACTAGCCCATAATGCCAACTTGGTTGCCCCACGTGGGCAAGTAGGCCAAATGGGCCTATTTCCATGATGTACAGTTCTGAATCTCTAACCACCAATCAGAGTGAGTTGTCAACTCAGTGTCAGTTTAGGAGTAACACAATTGCATAATGCTGAGTTAAGATTCCACAACCTCATTTGCTCAAATGGTAATTGTTCACAAGACCTGATCTGGATAGATCTTCCTCGTCACCAATCAACAACCTTCTGAAATTCTAACACTTGTTCTTTTTGTTGGATTTATGTAGGATATTGGCCTCGTCAGAAGTTGCTATAGGATATTCTCATGAAACTTTCACTCGTGATTTAACAGTGAATATCCCTCTTCCTGTTGCATTACCACTTTCTGCATGCCTTTCTGTAATGTCAGCTTTATAGTCTTGCAGTGTAGTACTCAATAGCTCCACCATTGAGTCTATTCTGCTACGTAATCTATGCATACCTATTTCTGTTTGTGCCCAATCGGGTAAATGCCATTTAGAAACAACATTTACCAGCAAACTCTGGGAATTAACAAATTGTAGGGATTTTAAATTTGCTGTTGACCGAGCAGAGTTCAACGCTAAAATGAGAAAAATAAATGGGTTTTTTTTGCTGCTCATTGAGGATCAAGCAGCAAAGTTACATTTCTAAAGAGGGTTACGTCCTTTATCCCTTACAGATACCCATAGATTGTTTTCTCTGGGTGAAGTACAGTTTACTTTGCAATAACTGACACCGTGGAGTGTCTGGAGAGGTTTGTGACCCAAAAGGAATCTAAGGCAGCAGATTTAATAGCAAAAGAAAATACATTAATACCACCTTAGTGGCTTAATTCACCTAAAAACATCAGTTACAGTTTTCATTGATCTCACTTAAACTCCATAAAATAACAGAGTTGAGACAGGAGGCAGGATAGGGTGTTAAGAAAAATGTCCTTGGTTTTGACATAGATTTGGCAATCCTAAGAATGGATTGATTTAGCAATAGAGGCCTGGTTGCAGGTTGCTTCTATCGTGTTGGGAAGGCACACTGAATATAATCACGATTGTGCACAGTCTAACCTGTTTGCACATGTAAGTTTGTCTTTCATTCCACAATGTTGGATCATTTTACATTCAAGCATTGTTGTATTTGTGTATGAATACCGTAAATTACCAATAACTTGCAACAATTTCGAACAGGAAAACTAATTCCACAAATAATCATAAAGATAAGAACTTGCGCCAGAGGAATACCAACTAAACCTTGGTCATCAAGTAAGTGGTTTGCTATATTTGGGATTAATATGTCAAAATGTGCACGTTAGCTTCTCCATTTTGGTAAGGATTTGTTCTTCATCCAAATATTTGGCAAGAACCAAGTCCTTTCTCTTCTGTGCTCATCAACTCTTTTAAATTGCTTCCAGATTTTAATTTGGAGGAGGTGCAACAGTTGTAGGGTCCACAACGTCTCGTCATTGAGACATGTGGGAGCATTTATACATTTCCATCTCTAACTAATTTGATGCTGACATAAAATGGTTCAAAACGTCTACAGAACTGGACAGTTAATACTGGCCTTTGCCATGCCAATTCTGATCACCCATTAATCTGGCATATTTTAATTACATCTCTGGAAGTTAAACTAAATGTGCCTCTACAACTAAGTTGCTGCACCTTGGCTTCCTCATCTCTCTGTAGCAAATTCCCAGCCATTATTTGTCCAGAAAACATCACTCAACCAAATTACCAGCATGTTTTACGATCAATCCTGACCATTGTGAAAGTCACTTTGCTTTCTTTTCTTCTAAGTTATGGCAATTTTAATTTGTTGCATATTCAAAAGACTAATTGACTCTTTTTGAACCTCTGCAGGATTTTGGAAGAAAATGTCATTATCGGATAGTGGGTTTCAGCCAAGAACACTCGCGTTATGTTGTCCAAATGGGGCAGGTTTTAACTTGTTTGTCTCAGCAGGAATAAGATGACGGTGTGAAGCATGTTTTGCCTTATTCAATTTCTCCTGAAGAATGAAGTATTAAGAAGATTGCTTTGCGAGTTTTAATGATAGGGTGTACTTTGGGTGCTTAATGTGCTATTTATGCTTGGTTTCCCCATCCCTAAACTCGCCCTCTCTTGCCCTGTGATTCTATTCCCCTGCACAAATCATGCATGCAGTGTTTATTATTCCTGGTATGCTCATTTGTAATGTTATTTAAGCAACTCCACAGTGTGATCTTTCATTCTCTCCTTATACAGCTGATAAATTAATGTCACTCAAATAGTGTTTGTTTGAATTTGTATATATTGCAGATTTTAGAGCTGGCTAAATTGAAACATATATATTAAAAAAATCTAAATAAATAAATATATATATATATATATCTACATTTGTCCCATTCCACTGATCTGGTAAAGGTTAATGCTGAACTATCTAGTTATTTCACTGCAATTACGCCTGTTTTTGATGTCACCTTTTGTGTATAAGTATGGCATGTTTGTGCCCTAGAGTTTAAAGGAATAACATGATTAGTTTCAATTTTTTTTAAAATTATTCAGAAATCTGCCCTCTTTAGACTCCTTGGATCAAATTTTCACGTTAGTTTTCCTTTTTAAAAAAAACCAAAATGTACAAATGCATGAGGTTCCAGATTTAACTTTTTTGGTTATAATTTCATCTAGTTCATTGTACATGTGGACCCACTGTGATTTAAAAAATAAAAAACAACAAAAATGAACACGATATCGGCATGAGATTTGTTGAAGGAAAATAATAGAATATTATAGATGAATATGTGTTGCTTTGGACTGTGAATTTCGAACAATACATTTGCTTATCTAGAAAACTGTTTAAGTCAAACACAAACATTTCTATAAGTAAGTCTTTTAAATATCCAGCATTGGCCTATGTTGAAGTGGTTAGAGTTACACTATTGTCAAATCCCATAATCAGATGGCTAAAATGAATCTTTTATTTTCTCATTAACATCACAGATGAATTGGCCTCCACAGCCGTTTGTGGCAATGCACTCCAGCTTTTGAGTTCATTGCCATTCCTGTACTTTTAGTTTAGCCCATATTTGGAAAATATGCCTTGGGGGGGGGGGGTCAAGAAATGTACCAAAAATAGTGACATTTCATAAATTGCCATGGCACTATAAAGGAAAATGCTTGGGTTCAGTGCATCATGTCCAAACTTCTTCCCTGTTGCCCAGTGGGAGATTACTGGTGGTGTTACCCATCAGAAGATATTGTACCCCCTTACCTATGTTGCTCCGAATCCTGCCTCCTTGTTGAGTGGGCCAAGTTTGATTGTAGATTGGGCATGTCATGTACACTGGCACTCAAATGATGATGTCTTACTAAATGACTCATCAAGCAATTTTACTCTGCACTTGGTTAGAGAGAGATGATTTTGTGGGACTCTTCAAAGCGCAATAGATGAGTTATCAAAGAATCATGTCTAAAATTAATGTCCTACCAAATATTACTAAAACTAGTAATCTGGTTACTTATCTCTGCTCATTCCAAGTGTGCATAAGGTCTCCCTTAGTCTGATGTAGTCAATGTAGAATAGCTCCAGCCTATCCAGTCCTCCAGTCCCAGTTAAATCCTTGCAACTCTTTCTGCACCCTGACCTGCCAATGGACATCATTGCTAAAGACGTACGTTGCACCACCTCAGTGATGGGTTTTACTCTGCTACTCTTTCAAAAACAACAGAATCCCATCAAGATACAGGACGTTTGAAAGAACCTTTAAAAAACCAAGTTTAATATATTAAAGTCTGAATCATCAGCTGGAATATGAGGAATAGATAGACACTATTCAGGTCTGAATAAGTGCCACGACCCAAAACATTACCTATCCATTTTCTCCAGAGATATTCCAGCACTTTGTGTCCTTCCACTTGTCATGCTTTGACAACCCTCTGTTACAACCTAGATAGACACAAAATGCTGAAGTAACTCAACCTCTCTGGAGAGAAGGAATTGGTGGTCGAGACCATTCTTCAAACTGAGAATCAGGGGAGAGGGAGACATAGAGATATGGAAGGGTAAGGTGTGAAAATAAGATCAAAGGGGACAAAGTGAAGGAAAATGTAGAATGGATCATTGTTAGCTGACAATGAGACATGCAATCAGTAAAATGTAATCATGAGGATAGAAACGCAAGTCGGAGAACTTGGGGTTGGGGAGGGATGGAGAGAGAGGGAAAGCGAGGGTTACTTGAAGTTAGAGAAGTCAATATTCATACCGCTGGGTTGTAAGCTGCCCAAGCGAAATATGAGGTGCTGTTCCTCCAATTTACGTTACACCCTGTGCGACATAAATACTGCTCCAATAGGTATGTACCAGCCCACATCAAATGCAACTGGACGTTATGTGTTGCTGGATGCTTTGTGAATATTGCAAGTCAAACTGAAGAAGGGTCTCGACCTGAAACATCACCTATCCATGTTCTCCAGAGATGCTGCCTGACCTGCTGCGTTACTCCAGCAATTTGTGTCCTTTTATGAGAAAATACAATTGTTTGAATGAGCAGTGCTCTTTTGTAATCCATTCTTCCAGATATGATTCACCATAAATTCTGACTAGAATTCTAATCTACTAGAATGTGCAAAACAAAATTCTTCCAAAGCAGACAATGACAAATGAAATAACTTAATACGTATTTTTCCATGTGGCATTCCTTAAACAATGGACGCTGTTACCAGAAACTTTAGGATTAGCAACTTGGGATATTGGTGCACGGTCAGCCACCAGAGATGGACCTGCGTCCAACAGCACGGACTCCTCGGAGGTCTTCTTCTTGGTCCGTGCTTTGTCAGAAACCTCCATGACCTGTCCACCATGGTGACCCTGCCAGGAGCACACCTCCGGACGGTTAGCTCTCAGGATCAAGTTTCTCCACCAAACTAAGTGTCGACCCTTGAAGAAGTAGATTCTATATTAAGGATGTGGTAACAGGGCACTCCCAAAATGGTGATGCCAACGCCAAAACATCCTTCATCAGATATGGGACCCAAAGTTGCTCACAATATTTACTCTAAATGCTATCTCAGCTTCACATCCCTATTTATATTCTTGGTCTCAAAATAAATGCCAACATTGCTTATGCCTTGCTTATTACTGGTTCAACTTACAAATTAACCGTTTGTGAATGCTGCACCAGCACTCCCAAGTCCCTTTGTAACTCCAATTTCTGAATCCACTCCCCATCTGGAAAATAGACTACGCCTTTATTCCTACACCACCTCTCTACACCACCTGCCCCTCTACCCATCATATCATCTGCAAACTTGGCCACAGTGTCTTCAATTCCTTCATCCAAATGCCTTTTAAATTATGTTATACCTGCCTCAACTATCTCTTCTGCAAGTGCATTCTATTTTCTTCTCCTTCATTTTCTTTGTTTTTTTTTCTACTTTTTCAGTCCTAGTGTGATACAGTATGGAAACAGGCCCTTCGGCCCAACTTGCCCACACCGGCCAACAATGTCCCAGCTACACAAAAATGCTGGAGAAACTCAGCGGGTGCAGCATAATCTATGGAGCGAAGGAAATGGGTGACTTTTCGGGCCGAAACCCTTCTTCAGACTAATGTCCCAGCTACACTAGTTTTCTTTTCTTTTTTTCTTTTTTGTTTTTTCTTTTTTTGCTCTCTTTTAAAATGTTACTTTTTCCTTCCCTTCTTTCTCTTTGACGTTTTCTTCGTTCTCTTTTTCTCCTTCTTTTCACATTCTTTCTTTCTTTTTTCTCTTTATCTTCCTTTTTCTTTCTTTTTCTCTTTATCTTTCTTTCTCTTCTTTTTCTGCTCATCTTCCCTTTTCTTCTCTTCATATTTTTCTTCGTTCCCTCCATCTTCCTTTTTCTTCTCTTTATCGTCCTTTTTCATCTTTCTTTTTCTCTATCTTCCTCTTTCTTTTTCTTTTTACCTTCCTTTTACTCCTCTTTAACTTTTTTTTTCCTTTCTTTTTTTTTCTCTTGACCTTTTTCTTCTCTTTATCTTCCTTTCCCTTCTTTCTTTCTTTTCTTCCATCTTCCTTTTGCTTCCTTCTTTCCATCTCTCTATCTCCTTCACCTTCTCCATCTCCTTCACCTTCTCTATCTCCTTCCTTCTCTATCTCCTTCTCCTATCTCCTTCACCTTCTCCATCTCCTTCACCTTCTCCATCTCCTTCACCTTCTCCATCTCCTTCACCTTCTCCGTCTCCTTCACCTTCTCCGTCTCCTTCACCTTCTCCGTCTCCTTCACCTTCTCCATCTCCTTCACCTCCTCCATCTCCTTCACCTCCTCCATCTCCTTCACCTTCTCCTCTCCATTCTCCTTCTCCTTCACCTCCTCCATCTCCTTCACCTTCTCCATCTCCTTCTCCTTCTCCTTCTCCTTCTCTCCTCTCCATCCCTTCTCCTCCATCTCCTTCACCTTCTCCCATCTCCATCTCCTTCACCTTCTCCGTCTCCTTCACCTTCTCTATCTCCTTCACCTTCTCTATCTCCTTCACCTTCTCTATCTCCTTCACCTCCTCCATCTCCTTCACCTTCTCTTTCCCTTCTCCTCTCCTCTCCTTCACCTCCTCTATCTCCTTCACCTCCTCTATCTCCTTCACCTCCTCTATCTCCTTCACCTCCTCTATCTCCTTCACCTCCTCTATCTCCTTCACCCTCCTCTCCTCTCCTTCTCTCCTCCTCTATCTCCTCCTCTCCACTCTCCCCTCTCCCTCTCCTCCTCATCTCCTTAATTCTCCTTCATCCTCCATCTCCTTCACCTCCTCCATCTCCTCCTTCCTCCTCTCCTTCACCTCTCCATCTCCTTCACCTTCTCTTCATCTCCTTCACCTCCTCTCCTCTCCTTCTCACCTTCCACCATCTCTCCCTTCACCTTCTCCATCTCCTTCACCTTCTCTATCTCCTTCACCTTCTCTATCTCCTTCACCTCCTCCATCTCTTTCACCTCCTATCTCCTTCACCTCCTCCATCTCCTTCACCTCCTCCATCTCCTTCACCTTCTCCATCTCCTTCACCTTCTCCATCTCCATCTCCCTCCATCTCCTCCATCACCTTCTCCTCTATCTCCTTCACCTTCTCCATCTCCTTCACCTTCTCCATCTCCTTCACCTCCTCCATCTCCTTCACCTCCTCTATCTCCTTCACCTCCTCTATCTCCTTCACCTTCTCCATCTCCATCTCCTCTCCTCTCCTTCACCTCCTCCATCTCCTTCACCTTCTCCATCTCCTTCACCTTCTCCATCTCCTTCACCTCCTCTATCTCCTTCACCTCCTCTATCTCCTTCACCTTCTCCATCTCCTTCACCTTCTCCATCTCCTTCACCTCCTCCATCTCCTTCACCTCCTCCATCTCCTTCACCTTCACCTCCTCTATCTCCTCCACCTCCTCTATCTCCTTCACCTTCCCCATCTCGCTGCTTGATTTAGAGTAAGACAAACCTGCAGTCCCAGCTGGTCATTCAAAACCCCAGCGCCGTTGGGTGACGTCACCCCGGATGACGTCACCGCCGCCCCAGGAAAGACTACATTTCCCAGGATGCAACGCTGGGCCGCACCACCCGCTGTGCCAGAGGGGTGCACACCATCTAACAGCAGTTTATTTCAGTGTCAGTGACCATCAGAGCTGCTGAAACATAACGAGATGCAGATGATATTATCTGTGCACGGCCGTGTGGGAAGGATATTGGGATGTGGGGCGGAGGTATGAGAGGGGGGAGGGTGATGTTGGAGTCCAACCCCCCTCCTGCCCCAGTGGTGAGCGCGGGCTGGCGGGATGCGGCGGGTGCTGGTGGCCGCGAGCGGGAGCGTGGCGGCGCTGAAGCTGCCCGTCATAGTGGCGGCACTGCAGCAACTGCCGGGGGTGAGTGAGTGAGTGGGGCCACACGGGGGGTGTAGTGGTGAGGGGGGTGTCGTGTAGTGGTGAGGGGGGGTCGTGTAGTGGGAGGGGGGTCGTGTAGTAGTGAGGGGGGTCGTGGAGGGGAAGTGAGGGGGGTCGTGGAGGGGAGGGTGTGGGGGGGTCGTGGAGGGGAAGTGAGGGGGGTCGTGGAAGGGAAGTGAGGGGGGTCGTGGAGGGAAGTGAGGGG